>NC_056741.1:1133362597-1133597597 GCF_019279795.1 Protopterus annectens | reverse complement strand
CTCAGGCTTTGTCCCTACTGAATTGTACACTGCTACAGTCACCCCTCTCCACAAAAGAAGTGTAACCACAGACCCTGGGAAATACCGCCCCAACTGCCTGACAAGTTTGTTATGCGAAGCTATGGAATGCATCATCATGCACCTAATAAACAGGGATATGGGAATCTGCAGACTCAGGATCCCACACAGTTTATCTTTGTGAAGGGTAGGTCATACCTGCTCATTCAACCTGGTCAACTTCTTGTCATCAGTCACCTGAGCTGTGGATGAAGGCAAGGTGACACATACAGCCTACATTGATCTGGCCAAAGCCTTTGATAGCATTCCTCACTCACTAAGCTCGGCATCAATCCCTATATCACTAGGTGGGAACAAAGGCACAGACACAGGGGTAGATTGGACATACTGCTCTTATACACTAAGACAGTTCCAGATGTCACTGGGTTTGTTGCAGCATCTTTTATGAGGAATATGACATTGGTAATACCAATAGATGTGAGTATTTACTGACTGCATTCCCCAGAGTCCACAACTGATTTACCAAGGACACCAACTATCTGTTGAACACACAAATCATAACAGGCAGGCATGTGGCCAGTCTGTGGACAGCATGCCAGTAGAAAGGTATGTCAAAGACATATCTCTGTGAGTCGTGACGTCACACACTAAATGCATATCCACACAAACGCTGTCAGTCTATCAGTCCACCGTGTGTATAACAACACTGATGACATAGAATATGTTCACAAATCTGGAGATATGTCCACCATGTTGGTTGGGTGTCGCCACATGTCCTGTCCTGTGACATATTGCCACCCACTGTATGTGAATCTGTAGGCCACCACCTCTGTAATGTCCCTCACAGAGGCAAGGAAATGGGGCAAGGCCCACATTAAGGAATGTCACATATGTCAGAAATAGCAGCAGTGTCCAGGCCCACAATGCAATACAATATGGGCACCTACATAGTCATATGGCCGTAGCAATACCTGACATCTGCACATCTGTACAGATGACAGACAGAAAGTAGATATCCAGCAGGTTATGCAATAGGCTGAATGTTTTCAAGGATACATGTCTGAAACTGAAAGCTATGCTATTGCTACATGACAGCAGTCCTCAATGACATGTCCAAATACCATAGTAGTCTACAGTTAATATCAACATATCAGATCAATATCTAACAGGAGATACATATAAACATACAGCTCAAACACCAAGAACAAGATGCTCAGTACTCAGAGTCCAGCTTTGCATGCAGAGGTGTATGGTTCCAGAACTGCAACCTGCAATCTACTCTTACTTGAAAAAGCACTATTAAAAGTACTAACGTAATTATATCATATGTGTTAAACTATTTTTGTCAACCACTGCACTGTACCTGGTGCAACATGCAAGTGTAACTGCCTATAATCTGGCATACTACCCATATATGAAACAAATCCAAAGAGAAAAGATTGTGATACAACACCTCTGCATGCAAAGCTGGACTCTGAGTACTACCTTGATGATAGCAAGCTCAGATGCTCATAAGCCTAGTACTTATTATACAGAAGGAACTTCTCATTGTTACATTTGTTAATGCCTGTTATGTACTTCACAGATAAAGACTCTAGTTGTCTACTGATATACTATGTTCTTCATCTGTAAATATGTTGTAAGTAATTTCTATGTTAAATTGTTAATCTCTATGTAATCCAATGTAACTACTGTCTGTTTATTTTACTGTGGAGCTTTTCTCCCCGGGCCTGCACTGAAAATGGACCCACGTCCAGTCGGACACTCCCGGTCAACAAATTTAAATTAAATAAATAAATAAATAAATAAATGTATACCCAGGTGTCGCATACAGTATACTCACACTCCTTTCTACTGTAATGATAACACATAGAAGTATGTTATGTACAGGAAATTAAATACACCTATTAAAGATGTCATTACCCTGCTGTTTTATCAGACTGGAATTTGATCACTGGTTACCAGGTCTAAGCTATGCTTAGCAAGTGTAAGCATTGTTTAAATGTTAATGCTAAGCAGATTTGTGCACTGATAAGCAAATCCTACATGGTGTAAGCACCTATTTGTTTAACCGTACGTTAGCACCACTTACCATTGCACAAACCCACACAAACACACTCAAAGCTGCTCCAAACTGCCTTAACCATTCTGTATCCAACAGTCCTTGTTCTGCCTAGCAACGAAATAAACAGCCTTTGCAGGTCTTGAACCCAGGCACTGCACGATGCAGCCTATGCAATTTACCAGTAAGCCACCTCAGCTGCATTACTTGATGACATTTTCTCAAACATACCCTTATTTACAACTAGTTTACAATAGAGAAGAGACAAGTGTGCAATTAGGAACAATTCATATCTATAAATATATATATCTGAATAGAAACCTGCATAGAGGGGAGTGAGATATGTAGGGAGATCAATATATATGTACAACACACACACACACACATATATATATATATATATATATATATATATATATATATATATATATATATATATACATACACATGTATATATACATACACATGTATATATACATACACATGTATATATACATACATATATAGATATATGGGTCCCCTTCACATGGTCGACAGTTCAGAAAGTCGAGCACCATATGGCCAAGACCATATGATTGACATTCAAAATGTTGACCATGCAGAACCGGCATCTGCAAACAGTGCAGAATGGAAAGATTTCCATCTGCCGCACTGTAGTGTGATCTTGGAGTTGGTATGTTTGTTATGGGGGTGTGAGAGGTGCAGTCCCCCACAGGGTGCAGTGTGAAGGTAAGGTTTTGTTATTTTTTTTTTGTATGGTCGACATTTCGAATGTTGGCCATATCAAGTAGACCCGTGTATATATATATATATATATATATATATATATATATATATATATATATATATATATATATATATATATATATATATATATATATATATATATATATATTCATACACACACACACACACACACACACACACACACACAGACACATATATATATCTATCTATCTATCTATATATATATATATATATATATATATATATATATATATACATGCATACATACATTCATTATACATATATATATACTATTTTTTATGTTACCTTCTAGTATATAGTGGAGCTTTTCTCCTCGGGCCTCTGCTGAAAATGGACATGTATCCAGCCAGACTAGCCCGGTCAACAAATGTAAAATAAAATAAATAAATAAATAAAATATATATATATATATATATATATACATACAAACATACATATACATATATAAATACATATATGTATATATATGCATACATGTCCCAAAATGCCCATACAAACATATGCTGCTGACAGACCACCCACAAGTGGGGCAGCATGCACAGTTAGATACAAAAGCAGCCATGACACTCACATCTGCCCCCCCCCCACACACACACAGTTCAAATAAATAAGTGAACAGTACACTGCTACAAATCATGATAAGCCATACACAATGGCCAGACATACAAAAATCTCTTAGCAAAACAAATAAAATGTCTTAACATAGCAAAGAAAAATACAACCAGCTAGTAATTCACATATGTTTATTATACTCTGATGTTTTGGCCAAAGCCTTTAAGGAGTAAACATTACCAGAAATACATGCCTTAATCACAAGAAGCAATTAACACCTAATTACATAACTGAATACATAGCCTCCAATTACACTCGTCATTTAACCCCCTATGGGATAAAATATCACAGTTAATATTAATACAATGAGTCTGTACATAACAATTGTCCTTTTGTGAATGTTTCATCACACTGAGGAACAGACGTTTTCAAAAACAGTACCTTCTGACCCACTACTGTCCCCATGTTGTGATTTATTCAAATGTACTGCTATAGAACTGGTATATTTATCAGTAATAATGTTCACAGCCTAGTTTTAAAACATGTGTTACTGTCCCCCACATAAAATATGTTACAAGGCCATCTAAGAGCATTCTCTATACACCTACTTCTTGAATGTACAGACTTCAACATGTTTCCCAGCCATCCCCCTCAGAAGGAATTACATCAGTAAATAATAATAGATCAGTATACCTATCCACATACTACTGTATGACATCTGGACAAAGCTTGACATAATTTGTGGACAGAAGCTGAAATACACATCCATAAATGAAATATTGCTGTTATACACTGAGAAAGTTGCTGGTGTTACAGGGTTTGTTGTAACATATCTTTTCTGAGGGATATAAAGTCAGAATAACAAATGGATGTTACCATCTATATAATGCAATCACCAGAGTATGCTAATGATTTGCCAAGGACAGCACCTGTCTGGGGTACACCCCATACATAACAGGCTAACCTGTGGCCATTATATGGATGGCCCTACAGTTGAGAGCTATGCAGTGACAGAACTTTGTCAGACTGAAACCCATGCAGAATTAGCATGTGCAGACAAACCCTATTAAATTAGCAGTATTCCAAACATATAACAGAAATGCTCACCTTCTGCTCCTAAGTCTTGAACCTTTCCCATCATTTAGTTGGCTTGTCTCCACAAGTTTTCTTGTAGGAGGTAGTAATTCACACAACTCCAGGATGTATTCCTCACAAGTAAGGGAAAGGGCCAATGCCCACTTGGAGTACTCATTTGTAGGAGTGTGTTGTCATGACATTGGCTATTGGAAGAACTACACAGCTGCTCAGCATGCAATTAGCAAGTGGGGAACTCCAATAGGTACACAGGAAATCACCTGATCATGAGCAACTCCTACAAAAGCCATGCTGCCACCAATTCAAACCAGCTTTATCCCTGTAGTGCACAAAGAGAGAGAGAGAGAGAAATAAATGAAACAAAGTGGAAAAGAGAAGAAAGAAAAAAGGTAAGTGGAACATGTAAGCAAGTAACTGAATGTAGTACTTAGTCTGTAATAATGATAAATATGATTTGGAGGAATATATGTCCCAACAAGACATGCTGTACTAATGTCCTGTTAAACAGATTCTATGGTCATGGCATCTGGCCCTGTCTGCAGTGGGAGATATCACAGACATACCTCTCAACTGTACAGATCTTCACAGAATGTCCACATTTTACCATCATGTATTTTTGTCTGTTCTTCCTGAGATCTGTACTTTTCTGGCAAATAGCTGAGGATTGAAGTCATCAGGTAATGACAAACACTTGAGTTTAAGACTCCACATCCCTAAGAACATTCACCATAATGCTAAAATGTATCATTCTATGAACTTTCTATGTTTGTAACAGGTATATTTAAAGTCTGTCCCTATTTATCCCCCCATCATTTTAGGCATTGTCCAGATGTGCTGCTCTGTGAGGCTATGAGGCGGGATCACAGCTCAGGAGCCTGACTCACCTGAGAAAGGTCAGCTCATATATGACAACCGCAGGGGTGTCTGTCAAGCAGTTGTGACTGTGCCCCTGCTAGGCCAATTAATGTGATGTTTTCCATATCCATGTTACCTATGATTATGAGTATGACACATATTTGCCTTGTAAAGCTAAGACACCTACAGAGGGCATGTGCATAGTAGAGTACTGTTGCAGACATGTGTGTTGAACTGCATGTGATATATTGAATTAATAGCGTTCAACTGTACAGTGTTCTGTTGGACAATAAGCACATTTGTGACTGATATCTGTAGTCACATACACATATACCTGTGTTATGTCAGCCAAACCATTGGCAGGTTTGTGAGCATTGGCATTGTAACATAATAGCTTACTTATTGCTGTTGGACATCTTCCAGGTTATCACAGTGATGTCCAACCCTACTGTGCAATCAACGTACTAATTTATGGTGCAGCTATATTAATATAGTATCAAAATTTATGTCCCTTTGACACCCATTTATGTGTGCCATTGTCCAGACATATTGCTGTAACAGGTTGAGAAGTATGATTGAGCAGCAAGACTGTAACTACAGTGTGCCATACTAACATACATACAACATAAATGTATGCCAGGTATCCCCTGAGTACATGTATGTATGCTTATGTTAAGTTGGAAGGCACCAAACTAAATCACATGGGTTTCTAGTATTCAGTTACATAGGTTGTGCATGTTGCACGTGTGTAATATCAGTGTCAGTGCATACAACAGACAGAAATGTGTACAGCTACTGGTTGTTACAGTGCTCTGACACTGATATGGGTACTAGAGTAGGCATAATATTTAGCTATTAATCAGAGAAATGTCCACTTGTGTTATGACTCTCTGTCCATGCCTACCACTACCAACTATATCTACACCTATATACAGTGGATATCACAAGTGTACACACTCCTGTTAGACTGCCAGGTATGTCTGTTGTATGACAATCAGACCAGAGAAGATCATTTCATAATGTTTCTCATCTTTATGTGACTCCTAACCTGTAAAATTCCATTGAAATACAATCAAAGGTGTTTCTAGGAAGATGACCAACTATTGCCAAGTGAAGATGTGCCATGATGTCCAGACCAAGACAGATGAATGCTGTAACCATCTCAAGAGGTGCATACACAACATATCAGTTTAAGGGCGTCCACATTTATTCAACGGGCTTATTGTACTGAGTATTATTTCCATATGTTTTCACAGACCCAACTGTTATGTTTTCAATTGAATTGTACAGGGTATAGGTCACACTACAGGTGAGAATTGGTATGAAATGAGTTATTGTGGTGTCATGTTCCAATTGCACAAATACCAGGCAGTGTATCAGGGGTGTGTACCCTTTATTTCCACTGTAGCTGTATGGACACAGCAGTACCTGATCTGTATATCCAGCCTCCACCAAGGTAGAGTAATCCCCTTTGCTGGACAGCAGCAATATACAAACCACATAATAGGATGCTACATTGGCTGCACAGGAACATATAGGTGCAAGCAACAACTTTGAAGCAAGTCCACCTATATCTGAGCAAGCAGGTAAGTTCACAGGTGACTTCCTGTAAGGCTGACTATGACTATGACTCAGACATATCCACACCACCAAGGATAATTGCAACCATGTCTCACATATATTGTACGTCTCAGATGAAACAACACAATTCACCCTGTACTTGGGGTAAAGAACACCTCATACACACATGCCATGGATATAGGCAACCTGCATCCCACAGGGTAGGTGGGAATACTGTCACCCTGTCCACTTCAGTTGTCTGTGGAGATATGCACATCAACCACACTCCACCTTCAGCAATTGTGAGTATGTATATATTGCCTACAGATGGCAACAACAGCATATCTCCATGAGGCATAATAACATCAGTGTCTACCTCTTACATGAACTCAGGCATGTGCTCAGAGCTCCATCACACACACACCACAGTTAAACACAGACCTGCCACCATACACACACCATCCACATGGAAGATGACCACTGTCAACCCTCTACACAGAAATTAATGGAGGATAGAGGATTATGCAATCAAGTGTCCAACATTGGGGGAAGAAGATAGCTCAGGGTCAGGTGTGTAATGCAAGCTGCTATAGCCATGACAGCTTGGAAGATTCCGTTGTAGTCTGGATTATTTGCAAGTAATATCCACTGTTGATGTGCATTTTGACAACCGTATGAGGTCTTATGACCTTTTCCTGTTTATGTCTTCCAGGTAACACGTAGAGTGCCCACCTACCAGCATTCTTTGTTGAGGAAACAGACATCATCACCCAATATGTGATTGGACATTATGCCCTGTCATGTGGACGGAGAGCAGCAGATCTGCAGGAGAGGACTGCCCTGTGGAACAATGTGGTCCACAGGGTAAATTATGTCGGCCTGCACAAAAGAACTTATGAGCAGGTGCAGCAACGGGCCACCAAACTCAAATGCCATGCTCATCAATAGGCTGCTGTTGTAGCAAGGGATTGGCTAGCCACAGGTGGGGGCCCAGCCATCCAGCCCCCACTTTCACCCACCGAGGAGCTCCTCACCACACTTGGGCGACACAACAAATGCACAAGCCATGACGTTGAGTGAAGCATTGTGTAGGTGGGTTGCACACACACACACACGGGATGAGGAGCATGCAGGTAAGGACCCAGTGGGGATTAGTACACTAATGTATCAGACATACATGTATCTGTATTGTATCTACATGTATGTGTCAGGTCCGATTTCCTTTGTGGATGGGGTTTTCTAATGCACAGAGTTGCACATCTATGGTGAGGACAAGACACTGTGTATTACTGTGGTTAGTACTGTAGATGTGCAGACATACTGCATCCATCCTATACCAAGGCCACATGTGCGTCTGCTGACAATAACTCCCTCTCACAACTACCTAGGACCTTCTGGTCTGCATATGGGACAGCAGCCTGAAGCTGGTGAGTATTACATTCTTCTGTTGTTGCCTGGCAATACCCCAGGCATGTGACGTGCATGCAATTTACCATGCACACAGCCATCAGTAATAGCTATAACATTTTATGTAATAGCTATATTGCTTATTGTGCATGTTCACTTGTGCTGGGATTAACTGTATTGCATCACAGTGGTCACCACTGGGGCCTATCTGAAATTAATTCAACATTCCTATAGCATACCTCACAACTTGTCAGTGGCAAGACTTCTGGACAGATTCCAGCAAATTGTGCTGGACAAACGGCCTAAGGTAAAGTTATGCGTGACAGATTACTGGCATACAGTGAATATAAAATGTGCATACACTCCTCTTAAGATGCTAGGTGTTCCTGTTGCATACTAATTAGGACCACAATATGACAGTCCACACCTCTTCCAGCCTTTAATGTGACCCATAACAGATACAGTTCACTTGTAAAACCAAGCATCTGTACTCATGTATTGCACTTACAAGACAGGCCACTTGTGAGGGTGGCAGATGTCCTATCAGCATGATGTTTCAGTCAGGTATGATACCTCATGCTGCTATATGTGTCAGTACACTCACTGTGGCCTATTTGGCTATAATATTACATACATGGGCATTGTTAAGGCACACAGACAACATCCGACCATATATAGGTTTCAAACATATGGATATTCCAGACACATCTGTACAGAGGACTGTACAATGGTTTAACCTGCTGCATGTGAGGCAAATGCTGTTACCACACTATATAAAGTAATGGCAGCGGGAGGTTGTCACCAGCTGTGTATGGTATACACATCAAAATGGTATAAGCCACACATGATATGTTCCTCACACACACACAAACAGTTGGAGAATTAGAATTAGAACTCTTGCCAGCATGTGAGGCAGATGCTTTTACCACACTATATAAAGCAATGGCAGTGGGAGGTTGTCACCAGCTATGTATGGTATACACATCAAAATGGTATAAGCCACACATGATATGTTCCTCACACACACACAAACAGTTGGAGCATTAGAATTAGAACTCTTGCCTATCTAGATATTCCTACTATAGTGCTACACAGGTATGAGACATGCCACAGAGCTTATACATTTCCACCTTTTCCAAAGGTTCTTCTAAGGTGGATGACATCAACAGGTCTACTAAATTGGAGTGAAAAAAAGTGTAATGGGTAGTATACAGGTCAAAAATGGTATGAGCCAGACATTACATGATTCATACACATACTTGCCAGTATTGGGATTAGAACTCCTGCCTATCAATGTATGTCTACTATAGTGTTACACAGTTACTGCATGCGCTACAGAGCTTACTGCACTTTCACATTGGCAACGCTGCTGATAACTGCACAGCTGTGGTAAAGTATTACAGGTGGCAGACAGTCTACCTTCTGTTCCACCCATACATCATGCTAGTTCTTTCTGTCTTGCACTTCAACTAGCATTATTGCTTGGCACTTCACCAGGTTATTGTATCAAGAAGTGTGGCACACCTGTGAGCTGTCAGCAGTACTCATTCATCACAGATGTTGCCCCAGTACTTACTAGTTATGTCCACCCCTCCTGGCATGTTTGAAGGGCAGTTATCTGTGCTTTCATCCATTAACATGGTGCACTTGTCCATTCTGGGGCACTGATGCAACTGCCGCATGTACACAGACAACCCTCCCCTCTAAACTCCAAACATTTAGACCTGTGAGGGTTCCCATATATCACCCAATGTGGACATATGTACTCTCCAGCAAAGACTGGACTAGCAGGTCAAGAGGATAAGATCAACACCTGCACCACACCTTGTGGAACATGTAGCTCACCATGATACCCACTTTGATAGCCATGACATACAGTGAAAAGCCACACACCCACCTTCCCAAAGGCACTCAATGGACATCTACCTAAACAGCACAGACCAGCAAGGCAGACACCCACTCAGACACCGTGACATGGCATATGCCAAGGGACACATATTTAACATGCACTGTGTGCCCCCAACCTAAGCCCTTAAGGCTAATCACCTTGCACAATACAGTGATCACGGGTAACTCAATACTGAGGCACACACATCCCACTCACTAAGTTGAATATGGAGCAGGTAACAGCCAAATATCAATCACATGCCAGCATCTAATACATGACAAACCAGTTATGTCACTCCACAACAACTACGAGTATCACTCCGTATCCATGTGGGTGTGAATGACATGGGACACACCTCCCTGGATTATATGACAGGAGACATGGTTGAACTCTCTGATTATGTGGTCCAGGCAGGTGTGACTCGCTGTTACCCAGAATGATGCTGCAGTACTATCAACAAATGGTTGACTGCAACATCGGCTAACATGTTATGTGTCATTCTCAGAGGATACAGGACCTCTCTGCTTGGGATGGCATGATTGACAGAACCCAATAACTTGCCATGGATGTCCTACATCTGTCACTGCTGGGTTGCCAGGTGCTGGCTAAGTGTCTTGCCACCTCTATGGTGCCTTATTAGGCAGTGTTCCTAATGTTATTGCCACCATAACAGCTACACATGTATGCAATCTGAGGGTCATGCTGCTCAACAGTGTACATCTAACTGTCAGGATGCAGTCACTCATAGCAGTTGTTTGAGTGTAGGACACATGTCTACTGTAATGGATTGGGGGTTCACAGCAGCAGACAGCAGACCTGCAGTATCAGTTATGACAAATTCCACAGCTGTCAGCCCCCAAACATGGTGGTGTTGTCTCCATATTCATTATGGATAGGAACACCTCCAGACTAGTATCCCACCATAATGCATTGGAAATACTTCTGATACAACTGTCTTGGGGTAATAGTGCAATCCAGACCATAGCCTGCTATGGGTCCACATCTATGTCCCTAGTCTGTCAATGCACATTCCTCAACACCCTGCCATCTCTGATGGTCCAATGCAACACTGACATAGTACAAGTCTTCAACTACCCCTCCATCACCTGGGGAATGTAACCAAGTGCCAGTACAGTGGCCCAACACTTCTGGGATTCATCATTTCCATTGCCATAGACCATCTCGTACTGACCCCTGGTAGAGGATGCAACAACCTTGACCTGTGTTGACCACTTAAATATAGGACCATTGCTCATCCCCAGATGTCAATCCCTGCATGGTGAGATTCACAGAGGTTGTAATCAACATGGAACTCAACATGTCAGCCCCCCCCCCCACAAAGATGACCACCTGGCAAAACCTCTCCAAAGCTGACTTTGCAGCCATGAAAACAGGGGTGGATGTCTTCACTGCCCCCATGGCAATGGGAAGCAGCTGCATGACTGTGGAATCATACACAAAGGCACTGTGCAAGCAGGTACATCAATGCATGTTACTAGCCAGAGCCAACAGAACCCAGACACTGTCCTCCAAACACTGGGAGCCAATGTAATGGTCCCTTGCCATTACAAAAGTGTACATCAGAAGGAGGACACTGTTGCAGGCAAAGGTGGTGTCCCATGACTGTTGAACTCCCTTATTAGCCTCAAACACAACTTTGGATCCCTCATGAAATCCTCAACAGGCATCTATGGCAGCAGAGATGCAGCAGACACTGACACAGTCACAACAGCCTTTGATAGTTACATCAACAACCTCCACAGCATTAAATACAAGTGCTGGAAGTTATTGTACAATGCTAATACCTATTCTGAGACAACAGATATTGGTCACATTCTTGGCAACACATTCAGTGCCAGCTTTACCCCCCACACAAGTGAAATGCTAAGTGAATGTGTTCTCACATGCTGTATCCCATTTCTGTTCTAGGTGTCTGTGTGTCACCAGGATGTGGCCCTGCAGCAAGGCCACAGGGTATGGCAATATGGTGACACATCCACCATGTCATAGGCAGGGTAAAGTATGTGCATGGTAATCCCCAGTCTGTAACACAGTGATTGCATATGCCTCACAGATTATAAGGCTGAGGGTTGTACGTAGGGACATGTTGATGTACATCTGTTGTAGAATGGAGAATGGCACATGTTCTGGTTTGGACACACCTCCAATTGCAAATAACCACAGCCACACGGGATATTCATCAACCAAACACACTGGGATCACTATTCACACACACACACACACACACACACACACACACACACACACACACACACACACACACACACACACACACGCACACACACACACACACACACACACACACACACACACACACACACACACACACACACACATTCACACATTTGCCAGTACTGAGAGCCATAGGTTCATTGCTTCATAGGTGTGTCGTAGGTAAATGGGCCTGAAGGTTCTACAAGGCTAGCCCAAAGGAATACCCTGGTGTACCAGCCACATGACAATAGTTCCCAGTGTGGCTCAGGAGTATAGTCACTGGTGTGGTCCCCAGGGGTGGGTATTGTATTCCCCATCCACTCATCTAGGCTTCTATTGTGGATGGCCAGTGATGTGCACTGCTTCCCATGTATGTGATCTATATTCCATAACATGGACAGTGTCTGGCTTGTGCACATGTCCCACATGCTTGCTCTGTGATGTGTGGAAGTGTGCTTGAGGTCTCTGGGGCATGTTGTGTGAACAGATTGGTATCATCTGATGTAGCATTCCTGACCTCATTTGGTGAGACCTGGCTATGCACCTGAGGTAGTGATTGCACCTACATTGACAGTATGATACGGGTATTCAGTGGAGTTAGTGGCGTCTGTCCACACAGGGCATGTGTATAAGGCATGGTATTCCCTTTGTGGGGTATATTTGCAGACTCTACAGTTGTTACAGATGTCCAGGGGGAACATGGCAAAAGGGCCACTGTACACATTGATTGGGCTACTGAGGGGATGGAACAGCGTGCCATGTCCTTTTACTTGCTGGATAACATACACTCAGTCAGGAGATGTAACACATCAAAGTACTTTCTGATATCAGTGGCACTGTTGTAGTCAACAGGCATGTAGTGCACTGTAATCACAATGTGGGTGCTGTCTGTGTGGCAATATACAGGGGAACTACCGATATAGTGGTTGCTGCCTAGCCAAGTGTGTTTGTGTATGATACGTGGGTGGAGAGTGGTCTCTGAGTAATAGAAGGATTGCCTATATTGTTCACTAATCCATACTGTCATGAAGTCATTGCACATGACACTAGACATTTAGGGCTGTGGATTGTCTATACCAACCTCTACAGTGTTTGACAACTGTTGGCCTTGTAATGTGGACATTGTGACATATACTAGGTCCTCAATATAATAATTTAGCAAAACCCACCCTCCCATGGCTCCTGTTATTACACAATCACACCGACCCACAGGATACTGATCACAATACACACACTCACAGACACACACACACACACACACACACACACACACACACACACACACACACACACACACACACACACACACACACACACTTGCCAGCACTGAGTTTCAGACCCCTACCTAGCTATGTATTGCTACTACAGTATACTGCATTTATTGCACGTGCCACAGAGCTTATTTTATTTATTTATTTATTTTATTTAAATTTGTTGACCGGGATTGTCCGACTGGACGTGGGTCCATTTTCAGCAGAGGCACGGGGAGAAAAGCTCCACAGTAAAATAAACAGGCAGTAGTTACATTGGATTACATAGCGATTAACAATTTAACATAGAAATTACTTACAACATATTTACAGATGAAGAACATAGTACATCAGTAGACAACTAGAATCTTTATCTGTGAAGTACATAACAGGCATTAACAAATGTAACAATGAGAAGTTCCAGCTGTATAATAAGTACTAGGCTTATGAGCATCTGAGCTTGCTATCATCAAGGTAGTTAGTGGAGGTGAGAGAAAGGTAGTAGTTGGATGGGGTGGATGATATTAGAGTGGGAGTTGCTTATAGGATGGTTGTTGTCCCAAGGTACTTCTAAGATGAGGAACATCATCAGCCATGTAAATACTAGCATTGGGTGATGTAGTGGGTGAGAGATTCCAAAAAATAATTTACCCTACACATATTGACATTTGTCAGGGGTGAGGTTCAAACCTCAATCTAACTATCTTTTAGGACCATTATGTTATGCATTTACCACATGCACCACTGACCTTTACATGGCTTAGGGTTGCCAAAGGTACTTCTAAGATGGATGATATCTGCAGGACTGCTAAAGTCAGACACTGAGATGTGCACTGGGTATAAATGGAGCCAAACTCTTTGAGGTACGGACATACATATACACACACACAAACAATTGCCAGGGTTGAGATACAAATCCATGCCAATGTAGTTATTGCTACTACATTGTTCCACATTTATTGCACACACCATGGAGCTTCCATGGTGGAGAGTTGTGCAAAGGTATCTTTGAAGGTGAGTGACATCAGCAGCAGTGCTAAAGGATGGGTAAGGGAAGTGTTGTAAGTGTAAATGACCATAAAATTAGGTCTTTGCATGGATACAAACACTCTCTCATACAAACACTCACATTTACACAGTCGCCACAATCAAAATTGGAGCTCCTACCTAACTAGTTTGCTACACTATAGTATTACACAATCATTGCAAGCGTCATGGAGCTTACATGTTGGAAAATTGTCCAAAGGTATCTTTGAAAGTGAGTGACATCAGCAGCAGTGCTGAAGGAGGGGTACAGGATATTTAGTGAGTGTGAATGACCTGAACCATATTCATCTAGAAACACACACACACACACACACACACACACACACACACACACACACACACACACGCACACACGCACACACACACAACTTTACATTTGACAGGACTGAGATTACAACTACTACATGGATACCTATTTGTACTGTAGTGTTACACAGTTATCACTAGCACCACTGACACTATAGGGCTGCGGGCTAGCCAAATGTATTTCTACAGTGAATAACATCAGCACATCATGTTATATAGGCCAATTGGATATGTAGTGAGTGGGACAGACCTCATAATGGGATTCTCTCTGTCGCTGTCTGTCTTTCTCTTCCCCATGTCTCTGTGTGCCTTATATATTTGTGTGTATTCCTATCCAATGTGTGTGTGTGTGTGAAGTATTAATGGTGTACAAGTTGGTGTGTGTGTGCACAGACAGCTATGAATAACCGATATCTGTAGTCCACTGTGTTGTAAGATAAGGGCTTCATTTCTCTAAGTGTAGGAGAATGCCCAGTATGACCTTCTATATTGAGTGTGTGCATCCATTCCAGGGAGGGTTGGACTCCAGTTCAGGGTTTTGTGTGCTACAGCTACACCTAGCCAACTGTTTCTGCAGGATATCTGTAGATAGGTTGCCAATATGGAGACACAGTGGGCTAAACTTACAGGATATACTGTAACTATTGCTCTCTGTGCTGCTTGTGTTACATGCATGGTTGTAGCATAGATATTCTGACATATGTACTGTTTTACACTGTGATGTGTCATGTCATCAACTACTGACAGTTATCATTCTTTGCTCACAGTTATTTACCAGGAAATACAAGATGAACGAAGCTGAGACCGATATTCTGAGGCATATAGACTACACATTCTGACACACACCTGCCATTGTGGAGAGGTAGCTACAGACAGTAGACTGCTGGTTCTGTATAAATGGTGCAGCACCTTGTTAGTATGCTGGCTGGAGTTCCCCTCCTTGTGCTTTTCTCAACTTCAAGGAATGACCATATCCTGGTGGGGCCATACCTCTCAGCTGTACAGATACACCCAGGTTATCCAGAGGCAGGACTCATATATCTGGTCAGTTTACCTTTACATTGTGGTTTACAAACATTTTTGTGGCTATTCATTCATGGGTTTTCAGTCTGGAGTAGTATGGGCAGATATTAGCGTTTCAGACCTCACACACTCCATGACATCCATGCTTCGACACTCCCCCTCTGGTATCCTCTCCTCCACCTAACATTATGTAAGCAATATCTCAGAGGTATGCCTATAGTTGGGCCATTATCCCGGTAGTATTTATGGCCTGATCCACAGTCATTGCAGTAAGACATGGGGAGGCATGTTACTGGCATTTGTCAACATGGCCTTGCATTTGTTTTCTATTTACTGTGTTAGGTTGTTAGTTGGGACCCCATGACATTCTGTACATTGGCACTATGGGTGAGGCATAGGCCTTTGCCAGAAGACTGTAGGCCATTTGAGAGTGCTGCAGGCCATCTGTTACTGCATTTCTACAAGGGATTGTGGGGGGGGGGTGCACACCTGCAGACTTTAACATTTGAAATTACTGTACTGGTATTTCAGTTACTCTGTTGGCTTCCATTTCATATTGTATTGTGACCTATCATGCAGATAGGAGGCATATCAGTAGAGTGCACAAGTTAGATCTTAATGGCATATAATCCAGTTTCAGACTTCTTACCCTTCAGAACTAGAATGCAATTGCCAGACCTGTTGTAGTATGTCTGTGTAGGTCTGGTGGGGGTCTGTTCACCATTGCCATCATTTGGAGGCCTTAGCCCAGCCTTTGTTCATGGTCATCTACACCTGTCCTGCTGGGTGAGGCTGGTGGTGGATACATGACTCTCATTGACCTCCATGTGCGTGACCTATTGACACCCATAGTTCTTTGTGCCATCACATGTACTGCAGTGGGGGGGTGTTACCTTGTATAGTGCTGCCTAGTGTGTAGACACCAGTATTTGTTTTGAATTTCCTGCTGTCCCATATAGCTGTCTGCTGCTATCCTATTCATGGAATGGCAATATCCTGCTGTGGGCATACCTCTCAGCTGTACAGATACACTCAGGTTATCCAGAGGCAGGACTCATATATCTGGTCAGTTTACCTTCACATTGTGGTTTACAAACGTTTTTGTGGCTATTCATTCATGGGTTTTCAGTCTGGAGTAGTATGGGCAGATATTAGAGTTTCAGACCTCACACACTCCATGACATCCATGCTTCGACACTCCCACTCTGTTATCCTCTCCTCCACCTAACATTATGTAAGCAATATCTCAGAGGTATCCCTATAGTTGGGCCTTTATCCCAGTAGTGTTTATGGCCTGATCCACAGTCCTTGCAGTAAGACATGGGGAGGCATGTCACTGGCATTTGTCAACATGGCCTTGTATTTGTTTTCTATTTACTGTGTTAGGTTGTTAGTTGGGACATTCTGTACATTGGCACTATGGGTGAGGCATGGGCCTTTGCCAGATGACTGTAAGCCATTTGAGAGTGCTGCAGGCCATCTGTTACTGTATTTCTACAAGGGATTGTGGGGGGGGGGTGCACACCTCCAGACTTTAACATTTGAAATTACTGTACTGGTATTTCAGTTACTCTGTTGGCTTCCATTTCATATTGTATTGTGACCTATCATGCAGCAGGAGGCATATCAGTAGAGTGCACAAGTTAGATCCTAATGGTATATATTCCAGTTTCAGACTTCTTACCCTTCAGAACTAGAATGTAATTGCCAGAGCTGTTGTAGTATGCCTGTGTAGGTCTGGTGGGGTCTGTTCACCATTACCATCGTTTGTTGGTCTTAGCCCAGCCTTTCTTCATGGTCATCTACACCTGTCCTGCTGGGTGAGGCTGGTGGTGGATATGTGACCCTCATTGACATCCATGTGTGTGACCTATTGACACCCATAGTTCTTTGGGCCATCACATGTATTGCAGTGAGGGTTGTTACCTTGTGTAGTGCTGCCTAGTATGTAGACACCAGTATTTGTTTTGAATTTTCTGCTGTCCCATATAGCTGTCTGCGACTATCCCATTCAGCCACCCACTTCCCTTGCATACTTGCATCCATATCTTACATACAAGTATGATAACATACTACTCCATTCAGTAATTGTTAGGAAGAGTGACTTACCTTGTTGCTGGGCCAGTATTGAGGACAGTGCTGGAGGAATGACTATGTTGAATGCACATAGTACACTCCCTGTACATGGTAAAGCACAAGTAGTGTCATGTTTAGCATCCCTTTTACTCTATGTGTGAGTTGGAGAGAAGTATCAGTCCCTGGGTCCCTACAGTGTCTGTGTGTGTGCTATGCATTGCCTCTTTGCCAAAGCCTGGGCATACTGTGCATGCGTCCTTCTGCCTACAGGGGCAGGCTCAACATATTCCTCCTCTGAGTTTCTCTGTGCCTGTGCTGGCCTTGGCAATGGTGGGGGCCTGTATGGCCCTGCCCTGTGCTGTTCCTGCTGCAACTGTTTCCACAGGATCATATTGTGTAGCATGGCACATACTATGAACATTTGTGTACATGTAGCTGGAGAGTACTGCAAGGCTCCACCGGATATGTCAAGCCAGTGGAACCATGACTTGAGCATCCCAGACACACTCTACAATGATCCCGGTTTGCGTTTGTGCCTCATTATGGTGTTCTTGTTCAGAAGTGTGTGCATTTCTGATGGGTATCATCAGCCACAGCGCCAATGCATAGCCAACATCCTCCACTAGATGGCCATATAGGATATCCCCCTGGCAAATACCTGATACAGATGTGAGCAATGCCAGATGTGGGAGCCGTGATAGCTTCCAGGGCTGCCAGCACACATATTCACGATAATGCCCTGGGCATCGCACAGAACCTGGCAGTTGATGGAGGGGAAGCCCTTATGGTTTATGTAGACCCTGCCCTGCTCACTGGGTGGTGCTTTGATGTGGATGTGCATGCAGTCTATAGCACCAACTACCTCAGGGTATTCTGCTATATGGTGGAAGAGATGCATACATGTGGTCAGTGCCTCACGAGCATTGGGGAAATATATGTGCTCATTGGCATGTTGTGTCACGGTATCCAGGAACTGGTGGATTACCCTGGATGCTGATGCCTGTGAGACCCCCATGATATCCCCAGATGGTGTTTGGAAGATACCTGTGGCTAGCATTCTTAAGCCTACACATACCTTGGTATCCACTGGGATGGGTTCCCCCTCTATTAGTTCCGTGTAAGGCGTTGCCAGCACAGCTCAATAATTTTCTGGAGAATGTCTCTGTCCACCCTGTAGCACTCTGCTATCTCCAACTCATGTAGGCCCTGGTAGGTTACCCTGTACACTCTTCTCCTACTCCTCACTGTGGGTCAGTTGACAGCATTCTCCTCCTCACCACCCATAGTCTCTAGCACATATTGATGTAGTAAAGCAGCAGCAGCCTCTAACATTTTTAGTTAGTTTTGCCAGTTAAAAATCCCCTGTCTGTGTACACAGATGGTGCAGAGTTTGTGGGAAAAACCAGTCTGTAGGGTGTTTCCATAGCTTATATTAGTATGCTGGGCTGCTGCATGTGTAATTGGCTAATTCTGATACATTCCACCTGACAGCTATGCTAGTTCTCCTTGATTGCCTTCCTACTGCTGTTTCCCCTTTCCAGTTCTTCCCTATTTAAGCCCTGAGGTGCACCATGCATACCCAGTGCTCAAATGTAAACAGTGCTGCCATTTCCTCTGTTTTTGTGTGTGTTTAAATCCTGGTGAGTGGTGCACACACCCGTTTACTCTATATACACAGTGCTGAGGCATATCTGACACACCCTCTTCCTTAGCTATGCTTAGCTAAGGGCAAACACAGGCCACAGAGCTCCAATGCACTTCCAGCAACCATGACATACCCCCTTATGAAGTCATTCAGCTCTTACACTTGCACTGTTGTATTGCAGCACCTACACAGTTAGGTACAAGCTGACACTTTGAGGAAATCTATGATTCAGTATAACTCCCCTAATTTACATATTCCAATGAGTAAGTCATTAGTTACTCCACTTAACCGGACCCTTTCCCCTTGACAACCAGTGCTCCCTGGTATTGTTTACATTCTTCTTGCCACTGTCTAAAATGGCAAAATGCAGAATTAACTTAAAACTGACTTTTCTCAATTTTCTTTTTATTTTCGGCATGATCCCATTTGCGCGACACTGCCCTAAGCTTAAACGGCTGTGATCGGCCAAAAAAAAAAGTTTAATTTAAAAAAAATATATAAACTGTTATTAATGCCAATGGCCTTATATTTGGCCATTGGCATGTCTGCTTGACTGTAATACATGCTTTCCACAAGCTGTCCTGCCTCCATTTGTTCAGATGCAGAAATTTATTCAGTTACTAACTGAACACATTTCTGCTCTGACACTGTTCCTGCACAGAGTCTGGCCATCTTCATGAATCGGAAAGTCACCTCATTTGCATGGTTTGTACCAGCAAATGAGGTGATTTGCATCCCACATGGCTTTCCATGCAGGAACAGTTTAGGGCTACTCATGAATGCGAAAACGGCACTTTCCTGGATCGCTTGGTGGCCATTTTTCATGCAGGAGCTCCTACACTGTTCCTGCATGGAAACTGACCATTCATGAATCCCATGGAATGTTTAAATTAAAGGCTGATGGTTTTATTCATGTTAAGGAGTCATCTGTAATGCTACAAATGCACCTGATGGCAAGATTTATAAGATATGGTTCACTGTATTGTACAAGTGGACAATAGCAGCCAAGTCCCAGGTGGCTTTCAGAGATGTTACTGAGACTGTTTTGATAGGTAATATTGGTCTGAAGAATCTTGCTATAAAGTAATGGGTGAGTAGTAATAATGAAATAGAGTGGATCTCCAAGGGACCTTATCTCAAGGAATACAAAGGGGTTGAATATTCCATCTAAAACAAATACCCTGGACCTGTCTGAAGTAGTTGAGCTCAATGCAGTAGCTTTGAAGGAAATGTATTTAAATAAATCCAGACATGAAAAGATGTTATGACAAGGTTTCAGAAGAAGTCTGGACAGACTGACATACAAGAGACAAATAGTTAAATAAAATTAAGATAAGAATTTGAAGTTTCAGAGAGAGTCTAGTAAGTGACTATTCACTGAGCATTATTGCAGATACCAGAAAGCTCTTGTGGCACAACAATGCTAACGGATTAACATGTGATAGCAGTTCTGAGGGATAGAGGAATTAGATTGTGATTGAAGACCCACTGAAAGTCTTTGAAGTCTTTCAGAATTCTTATGAACAACTATATGCCAAATGGATGTATGAGTAGTAATGGATGGTGAGGTTAAGACTTTTTTTGTAAGATATACAGTTACCAGAGTTAGTGTAGGACCATAGCCTATAGTAGCTTTTACAATGGTTGCAGCCATTTCTGAAGCAGGTGGAGATGGTTATGTACAACTGGTTTTCTAGTACATTTTTGATGGCTGGATATGGAAGACGTCACATAGCTGACCTGTTTAATGAGGTTGTGACAGAAGTTCCTTGACTCCTGAGCACAGGCAGTGGTGGTTATTGTATTAAAAAAGGAAAGATTCAGGTCTGCAAAAGAGAAGGACTTTGGTCTGCCAACATCTTACAGATGCATATCAATATTAATTTACTTTTTTGAGATTTCCATGACTGTTATAACAGCTAGAATGATGAAATGGCTACCAAGCCTGGCTAGGGTTGCCAGCTTTCTTTGGGGCTAAAACCAGACTAAGGTCACGCCCCTCACATCACCCATAACTCCACCCATTCCCACCCTCTCCCATCCATGCTCCACCCATTTTGTGACATCACAGTGGCATCAACTGATGGGAACGCCTTCTTTTTCTGTTCCAAATGCCTGCTTTCAGCCGATTTCTCCCCAGTTGCCATAAACACTTTGGTTTCTTATTCCCTAAAGAAATAATGCAAGACAGTGGTTTCAATGTAAAGTAAGTTTTTTTTTTTTCTGGAGATATAATACATATAAGTTCTCCATTTTTATGTCCTTAATCAGGGCAAAAGTTACAAATAAGCAAGAACGTATCTGTCAATTTCAGAGCATTAAAAATCATAGCACTGACGTTGAGAATCAGAACAGAAGGATCAGAAAGAGGAGTGCTTTTTATTTCTCACAATACAGGGTCTTGATAACCCATAACCTTATTATACATTTAATGACAGGCAATCTTTATATATTTTTAGTACTTGTACAGAGCAAAAATTGTGCCACAATTAGGGACAGCTGAAAGGAATGCATAGAGTGTGACTTTGGCAATACTTATAAATGGCCAAGGCATGCAGAATGCAATTTATAGATATACTCTTATGAGTCCTTAAATTTGTAATTGAACACTGCCAACTTGTGTGTCTGTGTATAAACAAAGTGATAGCTCCTCGGCTGCAGAGTAATGAATACTGGGTCTATTATGAAAGAATACGAACAGTTCAACTTAGATCTAAAATGAAACATGGAATTGTTATCTCGACTTTTCCATACAAATAACTGTCATTTTCACAGAATTGAATACTTGCAGTTAACTTGCACATCATTCGCCATTTACCATGCACTCGAAGGCATAACTGTCCATTACAACAATCTTACTACCAAACTTACCAAGTAATACTTTTCAGGCTTTCTCATCATGACAAATATATAGATTACACTTTTCAACATATTAGCACAAGCAGGACTGGCCTTTGGTCAACTGGTGCCCTAGGAAAAAGGTCTCCATGGTGCCCACTCAAAACCACCCTGCGCCCCATCCTAGTTTACCTACACCATCCAAATTACTGAAAAACTGCCTCTGCCAGAGTGGTGCCCTAGGCGGCCGCCTAGTTGGTCTATGCCTAAGGCCGGCTATGAGCACAAGAAATCTATACAAAGCCAAAGATAATTGGGGGGGCAAAATCAGAGACATATTTTCAGTACTGTTCTTACAAACCTTAGAAAGTTGATAGAATAATAAGTTCTGCCTTAGAATGTATTTTCGGAAGGATATGAAACCCAAAATTCAAATATCTGACAGTTTTTTGTACCTTCATCCCTCACTGATATGCCAGAAAACTACACAGAGGGGGGCACAAGCCAAAAATAAGAAGCAAAACTTTAGACATTCTACTGGACAGTTGAGACGTATGAGATTGATAGATAGAAGTAAATTTTAGAACGTGGACCAACCTGCAGTTGACTAGAACATCCATACTGAATCAGAGGTGTAAAAGTGATCAGCTGTAGCTCTGCATCCACCGTACCTTATGCCCCACTAAATTTGGCATTCTAGTCACATTATAACCCATATTCTGGCACATGGCAATCCGTATATGGTCGCATCTCATCTCCTCTTCTTCCCCATATCCATGCACGAACATCCCAAGTTTAATAAAACATTCTGAGCCAAAAAAAGGCAATGGGACTCAGCAGTAAATTCCAACGCATTTTTACTTCAGCAAACAACAAAACACCAGCAATAACATTATTCTAGCAGCAGCAATACTCCCGGTTTTCTTCAAACAGAGTTTAAAATACAGCTGTTGTAAATGTGACCAAGAAATTCCTCCCAGTTAGAAGAATCAAGTTTTTACAGTTAAACCCATGCATTACAAAAATCTCTTCTCCACTCTGGCCAGCTCCGTTGGCATCAGTGGGTAAAAGCAAAACCTGCAAGATTACAACTACTGTCAGCTTGACTCATGAAAGATCTGCTTTAACTTATTATCACCCACCAGTTGCGCCTCTTGACACCTCTAGCAGACTAAATCCAAGAGACCTGCAAGCTAATAACACCACCTAGCCATTGACACCAGAGTGTCCAATCCTGAAAGAAGAGCCCACAGCCCTGGGTGGGGTGAGGCAGGTCAAAGGTCTTGCTGCCTGGGATTGGGCGGTTCAATGTAAATAGTGACAAGTTTATATACCTGTATAGCCAAAAGTACACTGGGACCACAGGCAATAAGGAGGGGAGAGAGAGAGAGAGAGAGAGAGTAAAGGTGGCACGGGACTTGGGAGACATGCTTGAGACCATGGCAGTGGTACAAAACCCAGACTTCACGTGTCCGGTTTTGAATGAAATTCATAACTGGACAATTTGTCAGAAAACTGAACAGTCCGGTCAAAAAACAGACAGCTGGCAACCCTAAGCCTGGCAAATGGTGATTGTTTTGTGTGCTTGTGGGATGACAGCAGGTCTTTGAAAACATGATAAAGCATTTATACTGATAAGGCATACGTAGGACACCAGCATACATTCACTGACTGAATCCAGGCAATAAAATTTCAGGAAACAAGGTGGTATGGTGTTATCTGTGCGATGCTATTTGGAAAATGGGGCCTACTGATTCCTTTGTGAAACTGTTAATTGCCAGTTATAAAGATGTCACTGTTTGGATCAAAACTACAGCTTTTTAGATTGACAAAGGGGATCAGGCAGGGGTGCCCTCAGAGAGCCTGTCTCTATGTCCTATATCTGGAATCATTCACTGCCTTTATCAGAAGCTCCATGACCAGGAGTTATAAGGTAAACTTGAAAGAAGTAAAATATCACTATTAATGGATGATGTATTAACACATTATAAAATCTTGCAAGTGACATATTCACCTTGTTTGAAATTCTTCAGAGTTCTAGAGTTTGTTAGGATACAAAATAAATTATAATAGCATGAATGGCCTGTGTATACTCTTAGACTGTACTAATAATTGGAAAGTACATACAGTTATTTATTGGAGAGGGCCTGTTTAAAATACCTTAGGACAGAAAAATTGATACGAAAAACATATGATAAGATCATAAAGGATTTTAGAGAAAATTTTTGAAACTGGAAATACCAATCATCACTTTGAGATCAAAAGATTCCCATATTACAAATGTATTTATAATATTTGAGTATGAAGCTCTCCCAGATGACCTTTCTCCACATTTTCATGAAATCACTGAAGAACGTGTTGCTGAATTTCATGTGTGATGGATGGAAACTTAGGGTGACATTCAATCCGTATTTCTGTAGGCTGATAGTTCATGCTGAACGTGTTATTCAGGGGGAAAGATGTGGTTGGAACTACATATTTTGGACACCTGATGGGCTGATATCCTATAGCAAGGATAAGCAATAAATGTTGCATAAGATATTCAACAAAAAACATAACTTTGCATTGGGTTACATGGAAGGGGAGGATGGATTAGAGCTGAAGAAGATTTATTTTGTTGATGTTGATGGCCAAAATGTTGCCATATGGAGTTTGAAAGGAAGACATCATAAACAATTAATGAGCTAAGATAAGAAGTGGAAGAAGCAGCCAGTATAGAGGATTAAGCCTACATGAGTTAAAACCAAAGAGACAATAAAGAATGGTTACCACAGTTAAGATACCTGAATTCCCCCTCCCTCCAAGGAGTAGTAAAAGTTGCATGAGTGAAAGAAGTAAGGCACCATAAAAACAATGCCCAACTAAGGCTGGAGGAAATAGATCAAATGTACTACCTAGAAAAATCAACTGAGAAAGGCATGGTTTTATTTAGTCACTTATGTTAGATCTTACAATCAATGAAGATTCACATAAACCACAAGGTCTAATACATAATACTGAAAGATTAACACAATATGTTTCTAAACGAAAGATAAGGAAGAATTATTTATACTGAATCTGCTGAAGATGCAAAACTTTTCAGTTCATTGTATTGGTTACCATTAAGTGAAATTATGTTAGCAAGAACATTGACTAGTATGTTAAAATTGTTAGTATAATGGTATACACTAGGCCTAGCCTTGGAATGACACAAAGAATAATATATAATTAATTGTTTCAAATAATTTATTCTATAATTATTATCTGTTCTCTTCTATGTTATTTTTTGCTGTTCTTCTTCTGGCATACTTAATTACTTTAATTTTTGCTGACATTTTATGCTTTATTTATTATTGTTGAAAAACATAATGATATAAGGGTGATTCACCTTTTGGATGAATAGCACTTGTACCAAGTAAAGCTGCCACTTAGTTGAATAGTAATAAGGCAGATCATTTTAAAGTATGAGATGTATTATTCTTTCCTCCTCTACATAATAAAAAGGAACTTGTAAAAGGACCATACACTTACTTTTGCCTCACCAAGATTGTCTGGATAAAGAAGCCATTCACGAGATTCACTGTCAGAGTGATTTGTCCAATTTATAGAAGATTAGTTTCAATGGAGGTAAAGCTAACTGATAAGGATACAGAAATACAGACTGTCTGCCATGAACAGTGATCTTTTTATACATCAGAACACAAGGATGCAATGTCTTCTAATTCATTAAGAAAAATGTATTCCTTACACAGAGTCCTTTTGATATTTTGAGGAATATAATTGCAATCCTCACTGCAGTGACATTAAAAGTGCAGAAAATGAAATGTATACAAAGTCCAATTCTGCTGTCGGTAGAGTTTTTCCAGACGCTGACCTACAGAAAACTTAAACTTAGTATATAAAATAGCTGATGGGTTCCAGATTGAGGAATGGCACCAGGCACTGGATGAGTCCGATACAGCTATGGTGAAAATGTGCTATGATCATCAGTGCAAGATAACCATTTCCTTCCTAGGGTTTCACACGTGATGCAGCTTTGTGTTCTGTCAGTTCAGTAAAGTTACTTTAGATACTCATTCCCACAATTTGTGCAGTCACTGGCAAAAAAACTTATATTTTTAAGAACCAACAGCAGATATGCTGGTGTTACAATTAATACTTCACTTAATGGAATGGTTTTGGAAGAGTTTCCAATACCGTTAGCCCCATGATTAGCAAGGTGAATGTAGGAAGCACCATGTCTTATTCTCTTTATCGGTTGTATCGTTTAATAGACTAAAGGTATATTTGGGATAAATGGTGCACTTTGAAGGTAGGCTACAGAACAGCCATGTTTTACTATATATATTCACAAGAAGCTTTGAAAAGTCATAGTTAATACATGCAATTAAATCATCTGAAGGGAATTCCTGATCTCTTCTTCTCCCTTTGGGAAAAACCTTCCCATTTTCTGTTTAGGTAATGCTCAGCTGCAGAATTACTAGTGATTATTTTTGCTGCACATTATTTGCTGGAGCAGTGAACACTTTTATGGATTAATACTTTGGGCTGTAACACCACACTGTTTTATGTACATTTTGTCATCTCTACATTTACTTTTCCTGATCTCAAAAAGTATCAGATCACTTATCAGTTGCATAAATATTGTAAGAGATCTGATATTAAACTATCAGTTGCAAAACTGTTCTTACAAGAATACTAATTAGCCAGTACACATATGTTTGCTGTCTTTATCCTCTTACTCACAGGAGCTCAATGAATTGGCCAGCTTGTAACATATAAGCTGTATACATGTCTTTGTGAAGCTCATAATGATATTTTAACAACTACTCATCACACATGCACCTGATATAGCCAATGTATGACCATTATCTATCAACTGTATTTATTGTTTTCTGAATAATTCCGCTGAGTGTTAAAATAATTTTTCTTCACTTTATGGAAAGGAATGTAGCTGAGACAGCAGTCTTTTAAAAATAAAACTGTTTATTCCATACAAGAGATGTAAAAAAACAATGGATGTTCTTCCACTTAATATTGTGCACATCTTACAATTACCTTTTCCTACTCAGACAGCCCTACCATGGTGTTTAGCATGAAGACACATAGCTCTGCGGTGGGCTGTCTTTGTGGTTATTTTAAATGATAATGAGGCATTGCAGGGGAGATGCATATGCTAATTAGCCATGTACTGTCCCCTGGATCTCCGGCTCATGTTAATGAACACAGCCAAAAGTTTGTGTTCACCCATCACTGAAGAGGTAAATGTGTGTGTGTGTGTGTGTGTGTGTGTGTGTGTGTGTGTGTGTGTGTGTGTGTGTGTGTGTGTGTGTGTGTGTGTGTGTGTGTGCATTTGTATGTTCATAGGTTCATATGTTCATAGGTTCATAAGTGTTTACTAGGATAATGACCTCAAGGGCCTTTTTAAACCTAGCCATGCATCCCAAGTCTCTTGGAAAGTTCTGATACTCTTGATAAGTGTAAGCATGGGCCTTTTTAAACCTAGCCATGCATCCCAAGTCTCTTGGCAAGTTCTGATACGTAAGCATGGGCCTGAAAGATGAACCATTTAAGGGTTACCTATGTCTATTAGAGACATAGGTGCCAAACCTGGGATGAAGTTCTGATTTCCTATCCAATTGTCCAAGTTGCACTTGAATTGGGTTAGGAAGGAACTCTGCTTCACATGTATGGGGAACCTGTTCCATAGACATGGTAGTCTCTGGGATACATACTTATCTCTCCAGCAGCTCCTATTTATATCTCAGGCAAGGTTTAAGTCTTTAGAATGGGTAATTCTGCTGTTGGTTGTTTTGTAGATATGAAGGAGGTCCATCAGAATGGGGTCAGACAATGCCCTGTATGCCAGGCATAGATCTCCCCTCAGAAGCCTGTAGGAGACAGAGTACAGGGATAGGGCATTGATAGGATAGGACATTTTACTTATGTCCTGCATTCATTTAGCGAGGAACCTCTGTGAATGCTCCAATTGTTGGATATACCTGGTTAGGTACATACCAAAGGGGGCATTGTACTCAATGATAGGTCTGATAAATGTCAAATACAGTGAAACAATGACTTCCCTGGACTTAGATGCCATACCTATGTTTATAAGTTGCACAACATAGAATGTTTTCCTCACCACTATAGACACATGATGGTCAAAGGTTAAATTACTATTTATGTGCGTCCCTAAGTCTCTGAGTATTGGTTCAACTCTAAGGGGTCTGTTGTCAATATAATAGTTGCTAGGGATGGATGAATTCCCAAAGGATACTATTATGGATTTCTTGGCATTTAGTTTTAGACCATGGCTTTAACACCAGTTGTTTGTCTATGTCAGCCCCTCCTGGAGAACATTTTTTTTCAGTTTGAGATTCAATGACAGCTCCTAATTTGCAATCATCTGCAAATTTAGTCAGCCAGAGACCACTGACATTGGCCTTGACTTCTGAGAAGTAAATGCCAAAAAGGAGTGGTCCAAAGACTGATCCCTGAGAGACTCCACTTGTGACTGGCCTCTTTGTTGAGGTGGACTCCCCAGTACTAAATTCCTGGGTCATGTCTATGAGCCAGTTGGCTATCCACCAGGTGACATATGGGTTTGTACCTAACCTCTTCAATTTGTCAACAATGCTCAAGTGGGATATGCCTTGGCCAGGTCAAGGTATGCAGTGTGAATGATTTTGCCCTCATCCATTGCTTTGGTGACATTCTCAAAGAAGTCCACCAAGTTGAGTAGGCATGATCTGCCCTTGACAAAACCAAACTGGGTTGGTTCCACTGTCTGGAGGTTTACTATATCTTTGTTGATCATCTCCATGATAAGTCTTTCCATGGCTTTACATATAAAACTAGTGAGACTTATGTGTCTGTAGTTTCCAGAATCTTTAAATAGCCCACCTTTGTGCAGAGAAATGACTGCTGCCCTTCTCCATTCATGAGGCATAAAAATCGTTCGGGGGCTACAGTTAAACAGTAATTCCAGAGGCCCTGATAGGTCATGTTTCATGCTATTTAGAAAGCATCCTGGGATATTGTCTGGGCCCAATGATGCAGTGTTCTTGGTATTAGAGACAGCATTAAATACCTGTTCCCTAATGATAGTAGGGAGAGTTATATTTGATGATATTTCCTGAGGGAAGTTTGAGGGGGAGAGAGAGGGGTAAAGCTGGAGCTGAATTTATCAGCCAGGAGGTTTGCTGTGTCATCTGGCTCAGTATAGGTGGCCCCTTCTACAATGAGCTCTGCACACAATTGTGTATTGCTTTTGAGGTAGAGGACATAGCTAAAGAATGCTTTGTTGTTGTCCTTGGCCTGGGAGACCAAACTTTGGTAGACTTTATTTGTCCTCTGAGCTGTTTGTTTAGTTTGATGAGGAAAGTACTGATTAGCTGTGTGTGTGTGTGTGTGTGTGTGTGTGTGTGTGTGTGTGTGTGTGTGTGTGTGTGTGTGTGTGTGTGTGTGTGTGTATGTGTGTGTGTGTGTGTATGTGTGTATATATATGTGTGTGTGTGTGTATGTGTGTGTATGTGTGTGTGTGTGTGTGTATGTGTGCGCGTGCACGCACACACATTCGTGCACGCGCACACGTGTGTGTGTGTGTGTGTATGTGTGTGCATGTGCGCGCCTGTACATAAGCAGGTGTGAATGGGGTGTGGAGGGGCGAGATCGGGGGGGCTATCATACCTCGACAGTCCCCTATACTAATGAGCAAATCCTGCAGCAATGGGGGGCATGAAATACCAGGGTTAACTCTATATAATTATGACTTAATGAAACTTAAGAAAAACATAGATTGGGGGAACACTAGGCATCAGGGATAACTTTTTAACACTATGCCTTTACAGCACTTATTAAAGACGTGAGATGGAGGGATCACTTGATTCCAGGCATACCCTTTATATTGTGCCATAAAGGCACATAAAAAGGGAGGTTTAAATATGAAAGATGTGGATTGGAGAAACATGTGAACCAGGTATACTCGGGTCTATATTATAAAATAGAATTCTACAAAGATCGAATGTTATAATATCGAACCCTAAACACCTAGGGAAAAAAATTGCTATTCTGAGAAACATACACACAACACAAACACACACAAAAAACAGCAATCCACACACATACACTTAAACTCCTACACCTAAACCTAAACTAAACTTTACATATACTACTAGCTATCCACTTACCTTAACCCAACCCTAACCCTAAGGTCCGTCACTATTGCACACTCACCTCACCCACGCCCTAACCCTAACTCACCTAACCTGCCCCCTAACCCTAACCTACACACAATCGCACACTTACCTGAACCTGACCTGTAACGTTCCAACATATCGAATGATGAAAACAGCGAAGCCACAGCAACGGCCCACCGAATACTTTCCCTGGGAAAGAATTCAATGTCCTACACCTTCACTGTTTTCAGCTTTCGACATTACGGGGTCGATATTATAACATTCGATCTTTGTAGAATTCGATGTTATAATATAGACTCGTATACTCTAAGTAGAGTGTGCAATAAAGGCACCAAAAAAGGATTCAAATCATGTACCATCTCTCTTCAGATAGAAGCTATTAGTCCTCCACATCCCCACTAGACACCAGGGATATTTCCAAATATTACCTATCACCTTTGCTGAACATATACCATAACAAACAAAAGTTTTACTATTATTGTATATGCATCTACTGATCTGATTTATCATACTCATTGTCTTATCTTACACTGTGAATTTCTATGCATTTCTATTGTAAACTGCAATTTTATGTATTATAAGCTGAAGTTTTATGTATTGAAACAGTCTGTAACTGGAGCTTTTCTCCTCAGGTCTCCACTGAAAATGGGTCTCTGGCCGAGCTGGACAAATCCAGTTAACAAATGTCAATAATTAAATAAACGAATAAATAAATAAATAAATAAATAAATAAATAAGCCATTGTTTAAAAAATCTGTAAAGTAAAAGGGGGAGAATAAATGTTTCATCCTTGCACCGTTGATACAGAAAGCAGCAGCAGTTATCTACTACACTAACTAAGCAGTTAGGACAGTCATGGTTATTTTACATTATATGTTGTATGAAGCTATGATGTCTGGCATTATTCAATGATTGTAACAGTCCATGAGTTACAAGGGCAACAACAGGATTGTGCCAGTACAAAGCCAAGATGGACACTAGGCAACACCAGGGAGAATATTTAAACTATTGCCGGCACTCTGTTAAAAATTTAATAGAGCAACAGCTCTGCTATCACTTTGCATTTTATGAACACTAAAGAGAATGAAACTCTGATGTCTGAGACTATTTACTAAGAGTAAATATTTGTGACTTGCAAAGGTAGGGGCAAAACATAAAAGAAGACATCACAGACTGTCAACTCAGTGACAGGTATGTGGTGTGTGTGTGTGTGTGTGTGTGTGTGTGTGTGTGTGTGTGTGTGTGTGTGTGCATTTGTTCGCAAGTGTATATGTATGTGTGGGAAAGTGAATGTGCCTATACCAGTGCAATGAAGGGGATGCCAGTGTTAACTTCCATAGGAAAGTGTTGATTAGTACTGCTGGTAACAGCAATTTAGATACATTCAAATTAACTGAAAATGAGGTATTTCCTCATTGTGGCTGACTTGTCTCTTACCACCAGCACTGAGGTTGTTTCTGTATCCTCAGGATAGTCTTGTGGTCTTTTACAGGAAGTAACACAGTACCTTAATGCATTTCTAAATTTCTGAGAAAACAGTCTGTCTCTGCTAAAATGATATATTTTTGAATCGGTAGCATAACGAATTCTAGTGTATTGTCTCTCTGGTTTCCTTTATTTTTACACCAAACCGGCATCCAGAGCCACTGCTCTTGTCTCTCAGTTCCCATTATCAAGAGCAAATGCTCTCAGCTTTGGGCATCCCTGTCTTAGAGCTGAGTAAATTATTCTTTCACAAAACCCAATCAAGGATTACTATAGACAGAACTTACCCTTCTTAAAGACAAAGAGTACAGTGTATGAGTAATACTTATCAATCTTTCAACTCTTTATTAATCTGTAACTTCTCCTGTTGATACAAATATGCCTGACCTGTGTATAAAACTAAAGGGACTAAAAACATGTTTACTACCTCTATCTTGCTATCCATAACCATAGGTAAGAGCTTCCAGTTTCTCAGATTTTGTATTATATTTTATTTATTCTGTTTCCATATATCCTTAGCTGGCATAATAGTGTCATTTTTAACCAATACTCCTACATATTTAATTTTATCATGCCCCCATAAATATGGGCATTGGTGAGCCAATTCATGTGTGGGTACATAGTTTATAGTTGCAGCCTTTATTTTATCTTCATTAATTTTATAACCCAAAAAGATCTGGAACTGTCTCAGAATGTTCCCCAGCACAGATTTCCTTTTCCGATTCCATCAGGTACAAAATAATATCATCTGCAAATAAAGCCAGCTTTTTGTGAATACCATACCAATTATATTCTTGAATTTCTGAGTCCCTTGTTTTCTTTGCCAATGGTTCTAAATATAATGGAAATAACAAAGGTAAAAAATAGACACCCCCAGTTGGTTTCTCTGTTTAGAAAAAAACTTATCAGAGAGTAACCCTCTCACATTGAGTTTTGCCTCTATTCCCTCATATATCTTCTTAATTAACCTTACTATTTTATCAGGAAATGCAAATGCTTCCATTGCCCCACTCGTAAAATCCCAGGTTACTCTGTTGAATGCTTTCTCTGCATCAGGACCCACCAAAAATAGCAGTATTTTCTTACATTCTGCTTTTCTGATAATCATTATTTCTCTAGTAATGCTGTCATGTGTTTGCCTCCTCTCCACAAAACCACATTGATCCATATCTATCAATTTTGGCAACACAGTTGCCATTATATTAGCCATTATAGACATAAACACTTTATAATCATGGTATAAAATTAAAATCGGCCTATATGAAGCTGGATCTGATGAGTCTTTACAGTCTTTAGGTATTGCTGACAGCACAGCGTTTTTCATGATGTTGGTGATTCCCCTCCTTTTAAAATATTATTAAACAAAACCTTATCACTGTCTTCACGTTTAGCTTCTCGACTTCCACAGGGATACTGTCTATTCCTGGGGACTTTCATGCAGGTTCGTTATGCATCACCATTTTTATCTCATCTCCTTTTGTCCCAATTGTTCATTGTTATTCCTCATTCACCTTTAGCCTTGGCTAGTTTAAATGTTCCATAAATATTTCCATTTGTACTTTTTCTTGATTTCCCAATTTTTCTGCTTTATGCAAAGTTTCATTACATTTCTGAAATACTGCTAATACTTCTACAGGATCTCTGGTTATTTTTCATGGTATAGTCTGCCTATGTTTAGCAGCAATTGTTTCTACTTTCTTTTGCCTAAGTTGTTGTGCCAAAACTTTTTGCTCTTTGGAGTAATTATTAAAAATCAGTTCCTTAACAGCAATTTTTCCTAAACTCATGCATATGACCCAGGTACTCCCTTATTTTCTCTTTAGTGCTCTGCAATTGCATATCTTCTTATTCTGTAAGATCCCCTATCTGTAATACCTTAACTTCTGACAGCCCCTCTAAATTATTCTAGTTACTTCTTAGCAATATCTCTTTTTCTTTTATTTCTTCCTCTTTTTTAATCTCTATTTTCTTTTTATCCTACTCACTAGCTATAACATCTGCAGTGCTTTCTAGCTCCCTAATAACTCATGAATAATTTCCACTACCCATTCCTTAAATTCCTCTCTGTTTAATGCGATACTGTGATAAAGGCACCAGTAAGATGGATGTAAACCAAAATACCCCAACAAACATGCTGTGGCAAAAAAAAATGCTGAAATCCAAAAAAGGATCCCATTGTACAAATCCACCTTCTGTGATTCTTGTGCTTCATTTTTTTACTGATGGACCTCATTGACATAGTTGGTTTCTATAATTCTCTTTGCCTACCATATGTCCATTCATGATTGCCTACCTTTAGCTTCCTGCAATTCATCTAAAACTGCATTTGTCTTTTGCCTTGCACTTGATTGCAGGTCTCCCTACTGGGATTTCAGCATTTTTTTGCCACAACATGTTTACTGGAAAGTTATGGTTCACATCCATATTAATTGCGCCTTTCCACTTTATTGCTTTTTAACTGTTAGTTGAGGAAGCACCAGTCTCATCTTTACTTCATTGCCCATCTTTTCTCCTTGAAAACATAAGAGAAAAAGAACTACAGCCCTCAACTGCAGGCTTCCAAATTCAAGATAAAATACTTTCGATAAAGGAAAGTTTTCATTATATTTAATGTTTTCTTATTTACTTGTTTCCATTTGAACCTTATGGCCAGAGGTCTTAATCTAGACATTTACCCATGCAAACGTAAGAGAAATCATTTCATCTCTACAAATATTATGATCTGTGAACTTTTGCAGCCCATCTCCCAGCTCAACAACCCAAGATTACAGCCTATTAACTTAAACATGCTTTTGTCTCGACATTTTTTTATTTCTTTTTGCATTGCAATGCCTGCATTTGTTAACACTAAAAAGAAGAAAGAAAGAAGGAAAGAAGGAAAGAAAGAAAGAAAGAAAGAAAGAAAGAAAGAAAGAAAAAAAAGGCACCTGTTTACTTAAGTATCATTATTGCATACAACTAAAAATACTTTACTATAATACATGCAATTTATATCATGAAAAGTTTCATGGAAATACTGTTAAGAACAGAAATTGTTTTACTTAAAGTAAAAATGTTCCTTCTTCTTACCCTCCCCTCTGTATCCTTTCAAGTATTAATGTATTAATGAAAGGAAGTGAGGCAAATGTTTTTCAGTTCTCCAAAGTCAACAAAAGCGCACTCTGTACAGCTGTATTTCACAAATGTGACTGATGTTTTTGCATTCTCACACTTATTCACTAATTTCAGTGTCACTGGTCTTCCTCCTATTCATCTCTATCTCCCAACTCCAGACTTTGGTTCAATTCCAAGGTACTCCCAGTTTTGCTGGTCAACTCCTGTACTTTTGTCTGTCTCTCAAGCACTTTCCTTTATAAAAGGTTTTACCGGCAATGTCTATCCATGTGCTTTGCTATCAGAAGACTGAGAAGCAGAGTCCTCTTCTGCTTGATGGCTCACTTTTTGTTGGACATTTTTTTTATTTTCCTCCTTATCCTGTTCTGCATTAAAAATTACTTTGATCCTCAGGAAAAAATATTCGGAAGACAGCTGAATATTGCAGCTTGAATCTCACATCTGCCTTTTGACATATCCTGATTGCCAGAATAATTTTTTTTCTCTATGCCTGGTGTACAGTGAATAATCATTTTCAACAAACATTCGACCGTCTCCAAATTTTAATACTTTTTCCACTTGACACAATCCGGTCAGGATCAACTCTTTCTGCTGGTAGGTTTTCATCTTTACTATTATAGGTCTTTCTTGCTTTCTTATCACTATGTTTGGAGCATGCACATGGGGTGCCCATTTATTTAACAGTTCCTAATATGGAATACCAGTCTAATTGCTTATTTGTGCCTTCATAAAATTAATACATTCTGATTCTTCTAATGTCTTTGCTACAGCAGAAAATCTCAGATTTTCCCTGCATGCTCTGTCCTCTAATTCTACCATTTGTTGAAAATAACTCTTTTTGAACAGTCTGATTCTCATCCAGTCTTTTCTTTTTGAACTTTGATTTTTGTAGTTTTATCAGCTGTTTAAAGCTTCTTCCACTTTTTTCATCCTTTTATTTAAGTTGATATACTCCTTTGAATGGGAGAGTGTATCTGTGAGTACTATCAGATACTGGCTCTGTGTGTGTGTGTGTGTGTGTGTGTGTGTGTGTGTGTGTGTGTGTGTGTGTGTGTGTGCGCGCGTGGGTGTGTGTGTGCGTGTGCATGTGTGTGTGTGTGTGTGTGTGTGTGTGTGTGTGTGTGTGTGTGTGTGCGCATTTGTATGTTCCTAGGTTAAGTGCTTACTAGGGTAATGACCACAAGGGACATTTTAAGCCTAGCCATGCATCCCAAGTCTCTGACAAGTTCTGATACTCTTGATAAGTGTAAGCATGGGCCTGAGAGATGAAGCATTTTCAGGTTACCTGTGTCCATTAGAGATATAGGTGCCAAACCAGGGATGAATTTCCGGTTTGCCATCCAATTGTCCAAGTTGCACATGAATTGAGTTAGGAAGGAACTCTGCTTCACATGTATGGGGAACCTGTTCCATAGACATGGTAGTCTCTGGGATACATACCTATCTCTCCAGCAGGTCCTATTTATATCACAGGCAAGGTTTAAGTCTTTAGAATGGGTAATTCTGGTGTTGTTTGTTTTGTCAATATGAAGGAGGTACATCAAAGTGGGGTCAGACAATGCCCTGTATGCCAGGCATAGCTCTCCCCTCAAAAGCCTGTAGGAGACAGAATACAGGGATAGGGCCTTGAGGTGGTCTGCATAGGACATTTTACTTACACCCTGCATTCTTTTAGTGAGGAACCTCTGTGAACGTTCCAATTGTTGGATATGCCTGGTTAGGTACATACCAAAAGGGACATTGTACTCAATGATAGGTCTGATGAATGTCAAATACAGTGGAATAATGACTTCCTTGGACTTAGATGCCATACCTATGTTTATAAGTTGCACAACATACAATGTTTTCCTTACCACTATAGACATATGATGGTCAAAGGCTAAATTACTATCTATGTGTATCCCTAAGTCCCTGAGTAATGGGTCAACTCAAAGGGGTCTGTTGGCGGTTTAATGTAAAAACAAATTTGTTGCATTTGAAAAAGCTGTGCAGTGCTAAGCACTCCTTAAACATGGTTAACATTTACTTCTGTTTGTGCATTTCTAAACTTTGCTAAAACACGGTTGTGCAAGTTTACCCGATGCTCATCTCCACTAAGCAGGTTTACGAGATGCTAAGCAATACGGCACTTTTTTGAATGATGCAGTATGACGTGTAAAGGCAGGAAAGCAGCTTATATTAAGGGCAATAGGCAGAAATTCTGCAGCATTTGTTGGAGTCTTATTAACCTGTTGATATGTCTGGTGGTGTTGGTGATGGAGTGTGCTTTTAGGCACAGAGGTGGGGTGTGCAGGAGTCTAGAGTGTTTGTTGGACTCCTGGTCCACAACTATGAACCCTTGCTGTTGCAGGGTGATTACCAGGGCTCATAATGAAAAGCTGAAGCCTTGGATTGGTTGGCCAGGGATCTTATTAGTGCTACTGGTATTCCTCGCACTGATGAGCAGTGTTGTCACCACTATGATGACCTGAAGCAAAGGAATAGGGGAACCTTGGACATGTGGGTCCAAGATGCTAAGCAGGGCATGCCCCACAGATATGTAAGTATATTTGTCACTGCTTTACTAAAATACAAGCTGAATCTATGCAAAACTGATATGCATAATGGCATGCTTCTCTTCCAACAGCTGCAGCTGAATGAGCTCGCAATGTCCAGTCTTATGCCGGGCACCTGGCCAGGATGCTCTGTGAGTTTGATAAGTACAGATATTTTATGATAACTTTAGTGCAATAAACAATAAACAATAACAATAAGCAATAAGGTGTAAAGCAGGATTGTCATTTGATAACTAATGTGTTGAAATATGTGCAGTAGGGCTGTTTTTACTGCATATCTGTTCTAATGTTGCTGCAGTCAACTGTAAAACTGACATAAATAAAGAATACAAAAGTAATTGGCTAATAAATGTATTGCACAACCCACAGTATGGTTTGAGGCTGTCTACAGCCCACTTTCATTCACATAATGCTCTTTATTCCTCCAACTCCATCCCAGGCCAAAGACAACCACTAAGCATTCTTTAGCTATGCTCACAACCATAAAGGCAATACACAATTGTGTGCAGAGCTCATTGCAAATGGAGTCACCTATACTGAGCCAGAAGATATAGCAAAACTCCTGGCTGGTAAATTCAGCTCCAGCTTTACCTCTCTCTCCCCACTCAAACTACCCTCAGGAAATATAATTAAATATAATTTCCCCTACTATCACTAGGGAACAGGTCCTTAATGCTCTCTCTAAGACCAAGAACACAGTGTCAGTAGACCCAGACAATATCCCAGGATGTCTTCTAAGTAGCATGAAACAACAGGGCCTCTGGAATTACTATATAACTGTAGCTTCCAAACAGGTTCATGTTTCATGAATGGAGAAAGGCAACAGTCATCCCTCTGCACAAAGTCGGGCCAGCTACATACCTGGGAGACTACAGACCCTTAAGCTTCACTAGTCTTATATGTAAAGTCATGGAAAGAATTATCATGGAGATGATCAATAGAGATATAGTAAACCTCCAGATACTAGACCCAGCCACATTTGGTTTTGTCAAGGTCAGATCATGCCTGCTCAACCTGGTGGACTTCTTTGAGAAGGTCACCAAAGCAATGGATAAGGGCAAAATTATTCACAGTGCCTACCTTGACCTGGCCAAGGCATTTAACACAATACCCCACGTGGGCATTGTTGACAAACTCAAGAGGTTAGATACAGACCCATATGTCACCCGGTGGCTAGCCAACGGCTCACAGACAGGACCAAGGAAGTTAGAATTGGGGAGTCCACCTCTACAAAGATGCCAGTTACAAGTGGAGTCCCTCAAGGATCAGTCCTTGGACTGCTCCTTTTTGGCATTTATTTCTCAGAAGTCAAGGCCAATGTCAGTGGACTCTGGCTGACTAAATTTGCAGATGTTTGCAAATTAGGAGCTGTCATTGAATCTCACACTGACACAAATGTTCTACGGGAGGGGCTGACACAGACAAACAACTGGTGTCAGAGCCATGGACTAAAATTAAATGCCAAGAAATGCATAATAGTATCTTTTGGAAAGTCATCCATCCCTGGTAAATATCATATTGACAACACACCCCTTAGATCTGACCCAGTAGTCAAGGACTTAAGGACACACATAGATAGTACTCTATCCTTTGACTGTCATGTGTCTACAGTGCTGAGGAAATCATTCTATGTTGCACGACTTACAAACATGTGTATGGCATCTAAATCCAAGGATGTCATTGTTCCTCTTTATTTGGCATTCATCAGACCTATCATTGAGTACAGTGCCCCCTCTGGTATGTACCTAACCAGGCATAGCCAATGACTGGAACATCCACAGAGGTTCCTTACTAAAATAATACAGGTAGTAAGTAAAATGTTCTATGCAGACCATCTCAAGGCCCTATCCCTGTATTCAGTCTCCTACAGGCTTTTGAGGGGAGCATTTAGGGCATTGTCAGACCCCACTCTGATGGACCTCTTGCATATCCACAAAACAAACAGCACCAGAATTACCCATTATAAACACTTAATCCTTGTCTGTGATATAAATAGGACCTGCTGGAGAGATAGGTATGTATTCCAGACATTACCTCATCTATGGAACAGGCTCCCCATCCATGTGAAGCAGAGTTCCTTCCTAAACCAATTTAACTGCAACTTGGATAAATAGATGGAAAACCAGAAATTCATCCCTGGTTTTGCACCTGTGTCTATAATGGACACAGGTAACCTGTAAATGATTCATCTCCCAGGCCCATGCTTACACTTATCAAGGGTATCAGAACTTGTCAGGGATTTGGGATGCATGGCTAGGCTTAAAAAGGTCCTTGTGGTCATTAGCCCTGTACACACCTATGAACCCATGAACCTATGAACCAACGAACCTATGAACAAGGTATATGGGTAAGGTAGCCCACATTCTAGGCAGATATCATGTGCATATTTCACAGATTCTAAGGAGCAATAACAATAAGGTGTAAAGCGGGATTATGGTGTCATAAGAATGTGTTGAAATAAGTGCGGTAGGGCTGTATTCATTGCATGTCTGTTCTAATGTTGCTGCAGTCAACTGTAAAACTGAAATAAATAAAGGATGCAAAAGTAATTGCCTGATAATTGTATTGCACAACCCACAACATGGTTCAGGGCTGTCTGCAGCCTACTTTCAGACACATAATGCTCTCTATTCCTCCCACTTCAGGACCAATATATATGGGTACGGTAGCCCACGTTCTGGGCAGATATCATGTGCATACTTCACAAATTCTAAGGAGCAATGACAATAGAGTTTAAACAGGATTGTGGTTTCATAAGAATGTGTTGAAATAAGTGCAGTATGGCTGTATTCATTGCATGCTGTTCTAATGTCACTGCAGTCAATTGCTACATAATGTGCACATGTCCCCTGCTGTCACAGATTTTGAGTTTTACTCCCATGCTTGCCAACTAAGACATGATGGCTGTCTAGTCTACTTAATGCAAATATACCTCTCAAGTGTAACTATTTTTCATAATGTAATGACAGCTGCCCACTCTGTCTGGTTCATGATTAGCAGACAAATGATTACCTGGAATGCAATGTATTTGCAAATCTGCTTACAGGACACCTTGGTAGTTATGTACATGCACATTATGTAAAACAGTTCCGTGAAGTTGTGTACCTACATCTGTTAGTGCTCAACCCATACTGTCCCATGCTAACAGCTTGAGAGGTATGTACATGCTACATCATCTGTAGAAAAGCTGAATCACTGCATTCACAATTGACATTGCACACCTGTAGAATTATGTATTAGCAGTCTGTGTATTAATATGATCTGCAACTTTACTAATGACATGTTTTTCTCTGCCCCCTTATCTTCTTTAATTTATTGACGTTATTTATTATTATGATTTAATATTAATATATTCTGTTAAACTAACTGCTTTGTTGGTATTATGGGTTATTACATTCTGGTTTGCTGTTAAAATACTTACTGTTATATTATTCAATGTTGTGTTCCACATAATATACCTTAATATCTATTTGCATTAATCAATATTATGTTCCATTCTGTTAATACTAACATTGGTTTGGTTATTACTAACCTTAACCTATTGTTGTAACTAATTTACCACAGCGCGATAAGGTAGGCCATTTCCAAGTGATCCACCTATCTTGGCTCCTCCAGCCATGGCACCAGGGCCCAGCACATCTGTGGCCCAGCCTTGTGGTGCCCCCTCTGCTGCCCCTGCACTACTTGTGCATATGGTAGTTCCGCTCCACAGGATCGGGCTTGTCCCCTTCTGGGAACGGTGGTGTAGGGAGTGTTGTCACCAGCAATGAACTGCCAAGATTGGTGCACAGGATTGTGTTCAGTGGTTTTGGATGCTGCATGTGCTGGATGGAGGGTATGTTGGCCACCCTGGTGGGGCAGCCTTACCCCGGAGCCCAGCCTTCACCACATTCACCCAAGGGCAATGAAGGATCAGTACTGACATTCCCATGGGTGGGGATGTGAGTCATGCTGCTACCTTGTGGAGGTACCTGAGACTGGGATTCCACAACACCCTCCAATCCAAGGTGTTCAGCCCCTCTTGTGTCACACACCACCCCTGTCTGCTGTCTTGTCTATCTTGTCTGTCTGCAAAAGCTTCTTCGCCTTCCCAACTTACCTCCCTCACACGTACCTATGTCCCTTCCCAATATCCCACTCTCATCTTAATAAAAAAAGGGGACCTGACCCCCCAAAAAAATATCGTCCCATACATAGCTCTCCATTTTGCACATGTCCACCGGACACATGTAATTTGGTCCAATTGGCTTGACAGTGCATTTATGTTGTCCTCACCCCTCTCTCTGGGAGTGACAGCCAAATTCATCTACAAATTCTGTCAAAGTACACGGTTGTTGCTGTACTAGAAAATGATAGCTATGGTTCTTTCCTACACCCTTCTTGCACATATCTACCTGCCTTTCACTATGTTTTTCTCTCTAATTGCACCCCATTTCATTACTGTCCTATCTCCCCATCTTTCTTTTTTTTTTAAGTTTTTTGTGAGATTGCGTCACACAGCATCACAAGCTCAGCTAAATGGAGCTATACTGACATATGTGTTTTAAATGATAATAAACACTTTCAAAATAAACCCATGTCCCCTATTGCAAACCAGAAACCATTGCACCTGCAGACCACTGCATTAACCTGGCATGCCACACAGCTGTTAATTAAAACAGGTGGTTTAAGCAAAACATAGTAATTGCAAGTTATCATATTTAAGTGTGTGTAAGCAGACCTGCCCATTGTGCCACTTCGTGCACATCTGCTGAAAAAAGTGATGGAAATCTGTGATTGTAATTTTAAGTCTGGTAAAGGACTACACCACTAGAAAGCCAGAGAAACACTAATGGATGTAACTGAGGTCTCTAATAGCAGGTAAATGGGCATTTCTAACAGCAACATATACATGTACACCTGCTAAAACATTAATGGCAAAACACATGTTCATCTGGGACTCTGGTGGAGAAATACATTCCTATAAAGTTAGGCAAATAATAATGGATGTAATGGAGGTATGTCACAGACTGTATGTGTGCACTTATACCTTCATAAATACACATGCTGTAACAATGACTCAGCAGCTCAGTCTGTTAAATGCTTTGCAAACAGTAAGTTTTGCCACACATAGTCCTAGTCATAGTGCATCATTTAAATTACATTATTGTGAAGCCATCAGTGAATGACTGAGTTATGCACTCTTTAGCCACACAATGCACTTCAAATGAAATGTCTACTTTTCACTGATGGAAGTCACAGCCCTGCAGATAGGAACACACTTGACATATCCCTATAGCAACACTATACATGCATAAAGTGTCAGGTCATGCATTAATATGCATTGACAGAGGATTTAAACCTAGGTAATGCAAATGAGGCCCACTAATTACAGAGTGTGGCACGCAATCATTTTGTAATGATATTACAGATTAGCACAGCTGCACAACTAACATACACATATGGAGGTCCTGCTAGTAACAAGGACTGCCAGCACACACATTTCAAATGACTTCCATAATATAACACATGACCTGACAGTTGCCCAAATGGTTGACATAATGATATATTTACTCCATGTTGCTCAAGGACACAACAAACATGCTGGCTAGTACTCTGTTAGTGATACCATTGCTGAACATACTTACCTTAAACACATGCCTTAATTTTCAGTGAAATGGGTACCCTCACTCTGGCCCTGCCTCTACAACAAGCCTGCCACATCTCCCAAAATTACTCTTACAGCTTGTTGTCCTCCAAAGTGTTTGCACTCTCTGCCTGTGCCTATTAGCCACAGCATCAGCTGCAGCCTGTAGAACACACATCTGTATGTAAAAGTAACTGCTACAGACATTCCCTCTCCAATGATATAGTATCTTCACCCTGGGAATGTCCATCACAACATATCAGAAAGGACTTCTAATCTAAATGAAGGCCTTATATCTTGTTCAGTGGTTGCATGTCATTGACTGATTATACTGCAAATCAGCTATACTGGCTGCAATTAGCATTTCAGACCCACAGAAGGTTAAGAGCCAATCACCTGGTAATGAGAACCATGTTAAAAAGGCAAACAGCTGGTTAGGGGAACCAGTCTGTATGAGACATTCTTCAGACAGTAAACGCATTGCCAGAAAATTTATATATCTGCACATATCAACAGAAGAGTATTGTACTCTATCAGGTATGTAACTTTTTTGTTTACAAAATGATGCATATGTTTGAATATACTTAGGTGGAATGGGGATTACAGCAATGATGAGATGTCATTGATCTCCAGATTTGTTACACCTACAGAGGATGTAGGTGTAACATCCTATGTACTGTACAGTACATCAAGGGTGGAATTTTTTTTATCAATGTGGCACACTAGTCTCATAGGAATGTCCCTTTATAGTGGTTGTAATACCACACTGCTATTTTTTTGGCGCTGTTGGTTTGACATATTATTGGGGGGGGGGTGCTCCCAGGTGGACACACAACAATGGACTCCTTTGTTGGGTGTGTGATTATACAGTAGTATCTGTCATGGCACACATGGGAATAGCTGACTATTGCTGGTATCTTAGTTGTATCCAAATGGTCAGTATGTTTGCACACATGTGGAATATGACATGTGTGATCAAGCAGTGGATAATGCCAGCCATTCTGTTCTTGCTGTATATTTACCTAGTGAACTTCCATGTATGTGATCTGACACGTGTTCCCATTTTGTTATCTTTCAGGAAACATGTATGCCAGATGCCATGCCCCTTTTACAGATGCTGAGAATTATATAATCCTGGAAGTCCTCTGTCAACACTATGAACTCCTACTGTCCTGGGGGAGACAAAACAGGGAGCAGCAGGCAGCATTGTGGGCTGACCTTGTCCATGATGTTAATGTCATAGGTCACTAGAGCAGGACATATGAGCAGGTTCAACACTGTGCCACAGATATGATTAATGCTGCATGCCGAAGAGCAGCAGATGTGGCTCGGGATCATGGTGTCACCAGTGGAGGGCCTGCAGCAGAACAATCAATCTTACCCACTAAGGAATTTCTGTCAAACCTTGGAACACACAACAGCTCCCAGGTGTCAGATGTCTGTTCTTTGGGGTGAGGAGTTTAGCTGCAGTTTGAATCTCATGCTCAGATTTTGAACAACATAACAATTAATAAAGTAACTACTGTAAATGTGAGATATATGGATGTATTACCCTGTTATAGTGCAACATACGGTGGTGTTTACATTACCTCTCCCTCAACTTTTCACAGGTCCCTCAGGAATCAGACAAGGCTGTGGTCCTGCTCCTTGTAAGTGCAACACTGTTTTGTTACAGATGTAGATTTTCTGCAATGTATTCCCTAAAATGTCATCACAGACCTGCTGGCTAGATTGCTGAATTGTCAGCATGATTGCCAACTGCACAGATATTTTCTGACTGTACACACTTTACAGTCATACTTATGCCTTGTAGGTTTGACCACGCTTATAGATGTGACAGTAATGTCAGGACATTATAGATTGCTATATGTGTCAACTGTGCAGAGTCTACAGAAATGTCTACAGTGTATCTGATGAGATTGCAGTATAAAGAACTTTTATTTATAAGTAACTACAGATGTTTGTGAGAAAAGCAATGTCCTCATGTCCTACTATATGAGGTTCGGGGTTAAAAAGGTCTGTAACAGTGAAAACAGTGTAAACAGCTATACATATATTGTAACATAGTAGTGCAGAGGATAATAGTGCACACATTAAAGTACTACTTTTCCTTTTCTCAACACAGGTGACTGGGGGGTTGGTCTCTGTCCCCTACATAACCTAATGTCAGTGTCTCTTCAGGCAATTATGATGATGGCAGCCAAAGTGAGGCACAGGTGGGGGTTTCAAGGTTTGATTCCATCCCAGAGGTTTACATCCCTCTTCTGTCCTCATTACCACCACACACAGTAAGTTTGCCTACACATACCCAGTCCTCAGAGGCCACAGATATTGGACAGTCAGAGGGTGGGGACATTGAACAGAAAAGTGTGGCAACTGTGGCTTCAATGAGTGTACATACTGGCAATAGCCAGAGTGCTGGTGAGGTTCCATACAGGCAGATTGATAGGAGTACTCACAGGAGGCCTGCTGTGCTTCCATGACCTGTTGCAGGTGTCTCATCACGGGTCACTCAGCATATGTTTTGGGCCATCATGGAGCCACAGGCACATTCCAAAAGGAACTCCTGATGAATGCTCAGGGTTACAAATGCAGCACAGTCTGACATCTGTGATTGCCTCCACCACATTGATGATACCCTGGATCAGTTCACTGATGCAATGGACGGAAGGTGGTATGATACCAATCACAGAATATCTGTCTTGGAATGCACATTGTCTGTGATGGAACATCTGGTTGGAGTTGAACGTTGGATTTGTGGATGTAGGTCAGCAATACATCTTGCTGAGAGTCCACATAGCCATGCACAATCATGCTCCCATAGTGGCAGCACATCCAGCACTCCAGAGGGGATTGTGCTATCCATACCAATACATGGCAGGCCATAGGCTTATGGTCCTGGGTATTCCCTTGGAGGACAGGGTCCCAGCAGACAGCAGTCACCATCAGGTACTAACACTACTTCTGACCTTGGCCATGTAGGTGCCAGTGCAATTCCTGGGACAGGCAGTTCCCATGTTCGGGAGTTGAGATGGCGAACTGTCAGTTCTACCATGCATGGTTCAAAGCTGTCCAACATACAAACATGTAGGGCTACCACTGAGCTTGACTGTGCTCATGCACACACTTACACACCACTGTCAAATTCAGGTCAGCTTCAGACACACACAGCACATTTCCATGGTCCATCTTGCCTGCTTCTCTTCTTGACTCACACACATGCTTTCAACCTATTGGGTCAACCTAGGCCTCCTGCACCCCCACACAACACCTGATGCAAGTGATGATACCTGTGCCACATCCCTGTCATCCTCGTCATCAATACAGGGAAATTAAGCTAACTGTATAATTAACAGGGTGACTCTATACATTAATATGTAATTGTGTCATGCAGTGTTGCTTTGCCATGCCGTGTGTACTGGTCACTGGCAGATACTGTATGCTGATATCTGTAATGAGTAAGCCACATACTTTTGTGTACCTTATGTTGTATGATGTTGTAATGGCTGTATACTTACACAATGAAAGATGTGTCTCACAGACCTGTTTATGATTCAGTTTCAGGAGTTTATAGAAGACACCTATGGATATGCAGTGGCAATAAACCCATAGATGTCACAGCACAGTATGGAATGGCAGCACAGAAGACATATGTTTCCAGCAAGGTACAGCACTATAGGTGTATGGCTCCATAGGGTCATATGTGTATAACAGGCTAACAAGGACAGTGGCATCATGCAGCTTACTCATGTATCCTTAATCTATGAAATGGTCTGATACTCTTGACATGTGTCACCGGGGTTTATGGAACTAACACATCTATAAGTTGTGGTGATGGAGATGAGCCATTTACAAATTTCCAGTGTCCATTACAGACATTTGTCCTACACCATTTATGATTGTATTGTTCTGCATCCCATTGTGTAACTTGCACACAATGTGCATTACAGCAGATGTATGCTTCACATGCATAGGGAGCCTGTTACATATAGGGTGTAGTGTCTGTGTTACATACCTGTCTCCCCAGCATGTACTATGTATACCACAGTGATGGTGTAGGTGTATAGAACAGGTAATACATGTGTTAGATCTGTCTTGGATAAGCAGAAGATACACACTGGGATCTGACACCTCCCTGTATGGCAGCTATACACATCCCCTCCAAAGCATGTAGGAGACAGACTACAAATGTACCCTCTTGACATGGACTGCATCAGACATGTTATCTGCAATGTGTACTGGTTTACCATGGAAACTTTGAGGGTGCTACAGTTGTAAGATATGCCTGTGTAGTGACATAGCAAAGGTGCCATTGCACTCAATGATAGGTGTGATGAGTGCCAAATACAGTATAACAATGACAGTCTGGGATTTACATGCCATGCCTTTCTGAATACATTGCACAAAATTGAATGGATCCCCACATCTTACCGACCAGTGAAAGTCAAAGGCTACATTACTTTCTGTGTCCATATGTCCATGTATAATGGCTCAACTGAATGTGTTGTGCAGACACTACTACATTTTCCAGGGTCCAAAAGTATAGTATTGTGCAGCCTTTGGCATTTACTATTTGTCAGTGGCTCTAACAACAACTGAATGTGTGTCTCAGGCCATCCTGGATAACTGTTGGATCTGTGTGGGATTCAGTGACGCCTCCTAATATGCAATCAGCTGCTAATGTAGTTAGTCAGAGGTCACTGACAGTGGCCATGACTGCAGAAACATAAATGGCTAAAAGGGGTACTCTATTAATGATGTCAGAGGGAAGTCCACTGGCGACTGGCATCATTGTAGCGTAGGTCTACCAATTCTATCTTCCAAGATTATGACTATCAGACACTTGGCTATTCACCAGCTGACATAACATTATGTAAATAATCTACACAGTTTTCAGCAAGGCCTGCTGGTCTAATATTATCAGGCACCTTGTCAGGCCATGGTAGATGCAGTGAGTCATATTCCAGTCATCCATTGCATAGTGTAACACTCAATGAGGTCCACTGGTTAGGGTAGGTAGGTATGATCTGCCCTTGAGCAAAACAAACTGTGTTTGGTCCAGTGTCACTATGTGTGCAACATTGTTACTGATCGAATCCATGCTAACTCATTTCATGGCTTTACATATCAGATGACTGAGAGGTCTGGGGACACTGTTTAGCACTGCATGCTAGTTGTCCTCTGTGCAACTAAATATTGTAGTTGCTTCCGTCATGTTTCTAGAAAAGAATCATCCAAGGTGTCCAGAGCACAGACAAACAATGGAGGGGAAGTGTAGTATTTATACCCTGTAAAGGTAGTATGGGAGGTTTTACAGTGGTATTCCAAAGTTGGACACAACTCAAGTAGTGTGTACCGAAAGGATACAATTACCTTGTGAAGAATGCAGAAAGCAGGAGGGTCCCCTGAATTGCTGGTGCCTGGCTACTACTACTGCTTGTCTCATCATGACCACTCTGTCATGGGATAACATGCTCCGATACCTTTTCTGTAATCACACACAAAATGTTACCATGAAGCTCATGATGAGAAGCAGGATACAGCCTGTTTGTTCATCCACATGGTAGTCCCACATCATAAAAGGCTCTGTATGCTTCACATACCCTCCTCCAGATAATTGCCTTGACTAGCAACCTGAGCAATCAGTTGGCTTTTGCATGTATTATGCCTTCTGTATCAGGGTTGGTGGTAAGTCACTAGGGAACTGACCAGATGGTGATTAGGAGAAAAGCTGCGGTGTCACAATATAATGTGCAATATCCAGTGACACAGAAGTCCAGACCTGATGAAACAAGCAGCACAGCAGTGAGGCCTACTGCAGAGAACTGGCCACCTTTGTCCAAAGTGTGTCCACCTGTCACATGTCCTAGGCATGTCATATTGTACAGCTATATACCCAGAACACATGTCTGTGTTCCCACATCATGTCACACAACAACCAGTTTGCTGTGTGGTTGCTTGACAGGCACTATATGCTTGCAAGGTCAACGTAATGTCAGCAAAGTTGAACAAGTCCTCTGTGAATGCATGGGTATCCACATCTTCACTGCAAGGTGTGCCTACAAACACTGTGTTTCAGGCTGTCAATCCCAATGGTGTGGCAGCATGACTCTAACTTTGCAGGACTTACACAGTATTGCATTTGTAAGTATGGTATTGGCACTATGCCTAATGACAGGACTATGGTCAATCCAAGGTCCACATGGCTTACAAAGCATTGTATGGCACACTGTCAGGTGCTTTGTTACCTTAGGGGACCTACATAAAGGTGACATGTTACATTTCACCATCTGTCATGACACTGCCTAATAATGGCATTCTGTGACGTACATGCAAGCATGACTGTATTGCTAATGGCACTATCAATGACTGCTGATGATATGTGGAAAGTGTCCCCACCCCTAAACTCCTATTCCACACAAATGCAAAGTGTGACAGATGTTACTGTACTTCAAACCTTGATTCCATGGTGTCTCACAAAACAGTCAGTACATATGACAATGACCATTTTGCCAGCTTGCGCAGCTCACCTCCTGAATCCCCCACACCCACATCACACACACCTGCATGTGTGCAGCTCCTTACCAGACACATTCCCAAACAGCAGACACCTCAGAAAATCATACATGTGGAGAGCACACTACACATAATAGCGCAAGCATCACTGTCCACCAGTCAAGCACCTGAGGCAAAACACAAAAGCAAATGTATTATTCATAGGTGATTACATCTTGAGACATATTGATGTCCATGTCACCAGGCTACATATGGGAAACATCACATATAGCAGTCTGTGGGTTGACACAATACACCATACCACACATTACCACAACTCAAGGAATATCAGATAACATAATTATGACATCATAGTTTCTGCAGGTGTGTATGACTAGGGACATACGTCACCAGACTGAATGCAGACACATGACTGAGCATATAGACTCTGTGTCTCTTATGGGTATGCACATTGCTTTCAGCTGCATTTGACCCTCACCTAGGATAATGGCTCAATACACACAGAAAATGATAGAGGTCAATAATTGCGTTAGTATGTGGTGTCATTGTAAGGGTATCCACTACATGTCTCCTTGGGATGACTTGTTCAACAGATGTCAATGGTTTGCCAGAGATGGTCTTCATCTCTCACACCTGGGATTTTGAGTACTGGCCAAGGCTGCAGACACCCCCACAGTGCATCTTAAGGGGTCTACTTTATGTGCTCGATGTCCAAGAATATTGAACACAATATTCTCTACACGAGTACACCGAAAGCGCAAAACATCAAAAATGTAAATGGAAATCTCTGGAGGTGTAGATTTCCATTTACTTCAATGTAGTGTGATCTCAGAGTTGGTATATTTAAGTAGTGGGGGTGTGGGGGGTGCAGGGGAGCTTGCCCCCCTGCCTACACTAGCTTAAATTTTTTTGTGTATTTTGTTTTTTTTTGGACTTTGATTGTTTAATATTTCGATGCATATGGTTCGATCTATATGCATTCGAGCTAATAAACTTTTGAGGTCCTAAAGTAGCCCCATCTTAAGCACTATCTGGAGTGAAAACTTTCCCATAAGAACGCCATCTTCATGCAACATCACAGTTATGCTGCTACATGCTGGGAATGGCAATACTGAACCCCACTCAGTGGAAAGTGTCCTCACCTTGGAATATGCAGACATTTGTGGAGTCAAAGACACCTGGCTCAAGTCTGTGGACAGCACCACAGCTATACCAGACTACAAGTCCTTTCACATGTTCAGACCTCAAACTGCAGTGGGCAAGATAATGCAGGTGGTGTATACATATTTATTAAGGATAGAACACATCCAGATTTAGTGAAACACTATGCTTTCCCAGAGACACTGCAGGTGCTATTCACTGCTGGAAGGGCACATAATCAAGCCATTGCCAGCTACAGGAACAACTCCATGAATCCAGACATCAGTTGTGCTTATTTGAATGTACTTGTGTCTATCAAGATATATCAGTACACCATGGTTTGGGGTGGCATTAAGTTACCACCAACTGTGTTGCTTGTCATGTTGAAGCTCACTTGCCTAAAAGTTAGTCCACATCCTTAACTACAATGCCCTGGACCAGTGGCATGACATCCCCGCAAGATGAGCTAATGTACTGCCTTATGTGTTTCCCAGTATGGGTGACCAATGCAGTCCCCCCCCCGTAAGGTCCTCCCTGGTGAGATTTGACCAGAGATTAGTCTCATTAAAGCTATCAGACTTAACCCCTCCCCTTGCAGAAAATACAGAAATATTCTTCAACAAAGCAATGTATTACCTCCTATGGATGGTTTACATTGCATGACTGCACCCCCCCCCCCCTTAGATGGGTCAGGTAAGTATGCAGAGCTCTACACCCATGCATTATGTAAGCAGCAGTACAACTGCATAGACTCGGCTGTACATGACAGGTGGAACACGAGCTCCTCATGGCACAGCAAACCAGCATGGTGGACAACTGCCATTAACAGGCTGTACAATAAGAGGTGGACATTGCTGTGTGACAGTTGGGGTGAGGGTGCCCCATAAAATGGAGGCACAACCTCCTCAGCTAAAACAAGCACATAGTGTTTGTGTAATGTCATGTAGAAACAGCATGTGACAAAATTAGCCTCCATCACAAAGCAGAACCAGAATGCACAGTGTAGTTACATATATAACATCAGAGGACAGGCCCAGATTGTCAGTAAACTCATATTTAATGATACCACATATAATGGGTCTGTACTCTTAGCTAGTCTGCTGTCCCGCAGGTTCTGAGTCAACTTCACTCCCCTGTCCCCACCACATGTGCCACATGACATTCATACAATGTGTTCCATATCTTTCATATCTACAGAGCAGGTCATAACTGGCCTCTCTATGGGGGATACACAGCATCTATTGGACATGCTAACATCCCAGCCTGCATCCTACATGGAATCCAAAAAGGATTACTAACACCAATGTGAACTCTTTGCAATCATACTGTAACCACTGGCTGGATCCCAGCTGCCTAGACAATGGCAACTGTTATTCCTTTGCATAGAGTTGGTGCATCCACCGACCACCAGAACTATAGACCTATTTGTCCGAGAAGCCATATCTGTACACCCATGAACAAATCATCATGGAGCTGATCAGCAATCATATATGTGAGCTACAAACAATTGACTGTACACAGTTTGGATTTCTGACAGGGAGATCATGGCTGTTAAATATTGTGGACATGTCTGAGGGAGTCACCAAGGACCTGAGTGAAGGAAAATCAGGGCACAGAACCCCTAGGACATAGCCAAGCCATGAAACTATATCCCTCACTCAGGCACCATTGACAAAAGAACCCACTTAGGCATCCAGGGTAATATCATTATAGGGGTCACTAAGTGGCTCAGTGATGGCAGACATAATCAAAATAGGGAAATCTGCCTCCAATAACTGATCTGTAAGCAGCAGTGTTCAACAGGGCTCGGTCCTGGGTCCTCTACCGCTTGGAATCCATTTAACCATGACACAAGTGAATACTGAATGTCTGTGGCTGACAATGCTGGCTGATGCCTGCAAACTGTAAGCAGTCATAGACTCTGTGAATTATGTCAATATCTTACAAGAGGGTATTGATGAACAAATGTCTGTTGACATATTAATGGCCGTAAGCTCCATGCAAATATAAATATGTCGTACAATTTCCATCAGTGACACCTACATTCCTGGTAAATAGCACATCAGTCGCAACATGTGATGTACATAATCATGGGTGATAGACCCAGGCACACAGGCCTGGCCACACAGGTTTGCACCTAATGTACCTGAGATGAACATGTCTCCCCAGTGGTAAGACAAGAATCATATGTCATAATTGAGGCCACAGTCACATGAAACTGACATACTCATAACCTCCTTGTACTCTTCCCTCAGCATGACAATATTTGAATGCAATGGCCATTTGGTAATGTACCTTTCCAAGCACTACTGACAACTGCGCAGAACACAATAGTCTCTCACAACAGAACTTCATGTCTTCAGTATCTGTTCAATGCAGTTCATTGACTGAAGTAGTGAATATTCCATGCATGAGGCCTAGTGACTATTAAAGGACACATGATAAGGGACTGGGTATCTGTAGCCCCATGTGGATGTTACTTCTGTCTAAATAGCCCACTATATTTACTTGCATAAATGTAGCAGATTCATACATACAATACCATATCATACTAATCCTTACAAATACTGTGTAGGTTAGAGACTTACCTTGTGAATGCAACAGTTGACAGAACTGTAATTCAGAGCTGACTCTGTTTGATGAAATCAGTACACAGCCAATACAAGGATAGGTACAGGTTGTGTGGGTTGTCTGGCATCAAGTTTAATATATGTATGTGAGTAGGAGTAAGGTATCAGTCCCTAGGTCCCTAGGTTGTCAGTGAATGTGCTATGTGTTGTCTCTTAGCTAGAGGCAGGGCAGACTGAGCACACCTATGTCTGCCTACAGGGACATCAGCAGGGGGTTCATCCTCTGAGTCTTCCTGTGACTGTGGCTGTGGTAACCTAGGCACTTCTAGGGAGCTGTGTATTCCTTCCCTTTGCTGATCCTACTGCAGCTGTTTCCGCAGGATCATTGTGTAGCTTAGCACATACTGTGAATATATGTGCACATGTGGCTGGAGGGTACTGCAGGGCTCCATCAGATATATTGAGGCACCAGAACCATGACTTAAGAAGCCCAAACACATGCTCTGATGGATGTCATCATCCACAGTTCCAGGGTGTAGCCAGCATCCCCCAGTAAATGGCCGTGTGGGATGTCCCCCCTAGAAAACATCTGGTACAGCTGTGTTGAGTGCCAGATATGGGAGTCATGATAACTGCCAGGACTGCCAGCACACACATTCAGGATAATCCCCTGGTTATTGCACATGAACTGGCAGTTGATGGAGTTGTACCCCTTGCAGTTGATGTAGATTCTACCCTCTTCACTAGGTGGTGCCTTGATGTGTACATGAGTGCACTCTATGGCATCCAGTACTTCAAAGGAGTGTGCTACATGGTTGAAGTGTTCCATATTGCTGGCCTTCACTTCAGTGGCGAGGGGAAAAGATATGTGGTCACTGGTATGCGGTAGCATGGCATCCAGGAACTGCTGGAGTGTCCTGGATGCAGATGCCTGTGAGACCCCCATCGTGCCGCCAATTGGTCTTTGGAAAGTACGTATAGCTAGCATTCTAAGGGATACACATATCTTTGTTTCCACTGGGATGAGTTCCCCTCTGTTGGCTCTGGATCTGAGATGATGGCAGCAGAGCTCAGTGAGTCATTGTAGCATGTCCCTGTCTACCTTGTAGCACTCTACAATCTCTAGTTCATGTAGCTCTTGGAAGATTACCCTGGGCCTGAACACTCTTCTCCTTCTCTTACTAGTTCTATTGTCAGCAGCACAAGCAGCACTGACTTCAGCATCTAGCACATACAGATGTAGCAGACCCGCAACAGCTCCTAGCATTATCTCAGTTAAAATTCCCAAGTCTGCACTCCAATGCTCCAGAGTACTGGGGGAAAATCAGAATGTCTTTTCACTCTGAGTCTGAGTTGAGGGTGGCAGAGATCTGCAAGTCCTTGTAATATGTCCCTGCCTACCTTGCAGTGCTCTACAATCTCCAGCTCGTGTAGCTCCTAAATGGTTACCCTGGGCCTGAACACTCTTCTCCTTCGCTGCCTAGGCCTATTGTCAGCAGCGCCAGCAGCACTGGCTTCAGCATCCAGCACATAGAGATGTAGCAGATCTGCAGCAGCCCCTAGCATTATCTCAGTTGAAGTTCCCAAGTCTGTACTTCAATGCTCCAGAGTATTGGGGGGAAATCAGAGTGTAGGGTGTATGAATATTTTATACAGCTCTGCTATAGGTGCAGAATGTGTGACTGGCTAACTGTGATGCATTCCACCTGCCTACAATAGAATTAACATCATTTAATGGCTGTATTTCAGTGTGTGATATTGCACACACCACTGCACCATACAGCATAGCTCATACAAAGGTCAAAATTTCTAATTGAATACATCTGGTTTTAAGAACAGGCTTATCTAGGTGGTGTGATGTGCAAACATGCACACCTAAGCTTAAAAGAGCTTAGAAGTGAGAATACATACCACCCTGATGTCAGCCACATCCTGTGTAAACATCAACATTGTGTAAGACCCTACACAAAGGGAACGTGGATAAAACTACTCCTTTCTGCTACTCAATAACTCCACCTCATTTGCATACTTATCCATGCTGACAGCCTGGAAACTACACACTTCATAGTCCTACCACCTTAGCAACAGCAGCAATGCACCATTGTAGGGACCCCACTCAAGGTCCTATAATAAATTTCTGTGGCATAATATAAAAATCTTTTTTTATTATTATTTTTTTTTTTTTAATTATTCTATTAAGAATGTTTATGCACTGGGGCATGTAGCGCAAACATGCCTAGATTATTAAATACATTTTTAATTTAACTTATTCCCTTTAATTTTTCTGAGATACAGAATAAGAGTTTTGCTCATACGAGTATGTGGTATTACATTTTCAGGGGATTTATGTCCACATTTCTACAGTTTTACACCACTTCTGTCTGTCTTGACTCCTGTAAGCAGAATATTTCTGCATCCACTATGGACAATGACATGGGGTCTTAACAGATGCCTTTCTGCTTGTTGGATCACTCTACCTGCCTCATTTGCATGAGATTCACCTGCTTATGAGGTGATTTGCATGCCACAGAATTTTCTGTGTTTGCACGTTTGTGCATGCCGCTCAGCAGCACTTATTGAATCTTAATATGTTCGCAGCTAAGTATCACAATGTGATGTCTACACAAAAGAAAAAAAATATAGGCTTTATTAAATTCCCCCTTCAGTGTTATACTGAAATATATTTCTATCCACATTACATAATTTTCTTTATCATATTTCATCTACTTATAGCAATATCAGACTGTTTAAAAATTAATCTAGATAAACTGTGTCACTTTTTATGAACTTACTGAATTATTTGTTAATATTTCACTCATTACTTTTTAATCTGCTTCAGCAATGCATTTTTAACTAAAATAAAATAAATATCCCTTTAAGGAGCTGAGAAACTCAAATGGTTCATGTTTGACCTTTAACCTGACTGCTACATCATTTCTGATCCATTTAGTTTCATTTTGAGCTACTCAAACACTCACAAAGAGCTTTTAAGCTTCTTAAAGGATTAAAAATGAAGAGTTCCATCCTGTGAACAAGAAAATAAGTGTTTAGTTCACTACACTGGTGGAAAAACTGAGAAACAAGTATGAAAAATAATTTGAATGCTTCTGAATGTATCTCAAGCTCATTGAATGTTTAACAACTTCCCCCCTCTCTGCACAACTGTCCACGCAGCCCAGACAAACTCTATGCACTTAAAAAGAGTGTATAGCCATAAAAATGACTTCCATAACTGTTATATTAAATTTTATTAACTTTCACACATAACCACTCCCTTTCTCACACTTTAAATGCACATCAATTGTCAAAACAATTCAAGTCATGAAACAGTTGAAGACAAACATTGGTAATGCAAACTCTCAACATTTTTCAAGAGCTTAGAAAATTTTACGATTCCTGCATTAGTTCTCTGTATCAGCACTATGTGAAATAATATACAGTGTGATGTGTTACATAGAAAACCTTCATTCTATTTAATCTTTCTTTTCTTTTTGTAAAGTAGTATAAGACTTTAGTATTATAACAAAATATGTAAAGGTATAAGTAAATAATGCATTGATTTGTTCTTTTGAGTTTTATATTATTACTACTTGCTTTTCTTTAAGATATTTATATGTAGAATAGTACTTTAATCATTATCATAATGTCAATTTAGTGACAACAAAAGAAAAGAAACTAGAATAAAAGGTCCTTACTTTTTATCCTTTCATGGTTGTATTCTTTTGATTAAAAGGCTTCACTTTTGTTATTAGTGCAAGGCAGCAATGTAAATTACCATATGACTAAAGTGTAATTCCTTTTGAGTGAAATGAGAGTGATCTATATATATATATATATATATATATATATATATATGTGTGTGTGTGTGTGTGTGTGAGAAAATACAGAAAAACAGTGTTTTAAAAGTTGTCTTCTAGCCTCTTCTTCTTGTCTACTATTTTCCTGTCCTTTTCTCTGTTTCACGCTTTAGAGAAAAGCAAGTCCAGATAATTTCTTCTGTTTCATCTAAATTTTTGTCAGATATTAAATAAGATATAGCTGCATCAAATGTATCAAATGTTTTGGCACTTTTGGAAAAGAAGATTAAGGGCCAGATTCACGAAGGCTTGCACGGAGTCTAAGAGTAGAGTAAGACTCCATGCAGCCAACATGTCCGCCGAGTGAACCAGGAACAGCCGGTAGGGGCATGCAACAGAGCTCTCAAAATGAGTCCTACACGGACAGGGCTTGGATATGCAAATTACCTCAAATGCAGGCCAAAGCTATGTAAATGAGGTACATTTGCAATCCAGGAAACCCAAACCTGTCCGAGTAGGAGTAGTGTTATTTGCAGAAATGTACTCAGTTGACAACTGAGTACGGTTCTGCAAATAGCAAAATGGAGCCGTGACAGCTACAAAAAAGGATGCATTTACATGAGGAAGCATGCCAATGGCCAAAAATTCGGCCATTGACAACGTTCAGTGATGCAAAATAAAAATAAAATAACTTTTTTTTTTCATCCCGATCTCCGGGGTTTAAGCGTAGCACAGCACCGTGCAAACGCGCTGCACCCTAAAAACCAGAAAATCAATAATTAAGATCCACAAATGTGGATTTTATTGCTAATATGAATTTACAATGCAAGGGAATGGCAGGCTGAAGACAACATGGCCACCGAGTAGAGGTTGCTATGGGGGGAAGCTCAGTCTAAGAGATGTAACCAAGCATTACTAGGCAATCCTATGCAAATGAGGGTTAAGATAGTGTATCCCAAGTTTACATAGCAAATGAGCGCAGTCAGTGGAGTGTAGGAGTAGGATAAGGGGAGTAACAGAGTAGAAGACAGGTGACATCACGAGGGGGGTATGTATGAAAGAAGTGAATATCATTGGAGCAGAGTGGCATGTGTCAGCTGTCATTTACACATCAATGAAAGAGGTGTGTCAACAGGTAGGCTAGGTAAAGGCAAGAAATTGAAGGTGTATGCTGTGGATAACACTAAAGTTTCTTGCTGAGCGTGTATGCGCGTGGGTGCACGCCTGTAAATCTGAGTAAGACTCTGTGTGCGCATGTAAGCGTGAGTGCGCGAGTTTAAGCTGGAGTAAGCATGTATAAGGCTGTTGAAAGAATTGTAAGCGCGTTTGTGCCGGTGTGCGCGTGTTTTAACAAGAATAAGCAAGCAAGCATGGGCTGCTATCATGTGACTTGTGGGCTCTTATTTAAAACAAATGATGTTCTGAATGTAATTGTTTTAGTATTGATAAAGGGTTTCACCCGAAAGCTTTGCTGTTTTGATAAAGTTTTTTTCCAACGTGCTGTGTTTTCTTCATAGTTGCATGTGTTAACCCAGGAACCTCTCACTATTCAGCAATCCACCCTGTGCACACAGTTATATGATAACAGACACATATATAATATAGTGGAACCCTGTCATAATCAAATATGTTCTGCAGATACCTAAGTTGTTCATAGAAAGTGGGAAAGCAAAGACGATAAAAACCTGCAATCAGTATCATCAATAAACATTGTGCATCCCGAACATTATCATAGATTCAGAGGTTGATACTAGGCTATCTGCCCTAGGGCATGTACAAGCCTAGCCAGAGTGTGTTTGGCTTTCGCAACCCTGTCAGATTAATACACTGTGCCTGTGAATAGTAGGTCACACAAGATAGCATATTTACATTTAGTCTATTGTGCCTCTGTCTAGCAGGGACACAGAAGATATCCCAGGGGTAAACATACGATCACCCATCCACTTGTCAAGATGTCTCCTGTCGGTGGTCAGTGGGTGGCTCTGCCTATGCAAAATCGGGATTACATTCCGGAGTGAGTGGAGCCTCTGGGATAAGAATCTGTCCCCCAGCATGCCCTATTAACATCTGTGCTGAGGTTTATGTCCTTGGAGTGTGTAGCTCCAAGGGATTCGGATATCCTGAGGTGGAGCATGTCCATTAATTCTGGGTTGGACATTTCCTTAAACAACAGGCACACATCACACCTGAGTAGGCGATAAGCGACTGAGTAGAGCTGGATTTACTGTATCCAAACTGCACAGGGCATCTGTGTGAGCCCCTAGATCTGCTTGTTGAGGAACTTTTGTGGCTATTACAGTTGCTGCAGGTGTCAGGTAAGGTACATCCCAAATGGGGCATTGTAACCAAGCATGGTCGTGATGAGTATAGGGGCACAATGACCTCACTTGATCTAGATGTGAAACCATATGGGATAAGGCTGGCTATATAGAAGGTCTGTCTAACCACTTTGGCAACGTGATTGTCAAAGGCGAGAGTACGAACAAGTTGTGTCCCCAAACCCCTAACAACTCCTACCATACGTAATGGATTACCAGCTATGTGGTAATGTGTGGGAATTATTGTTGTTATTCCCAAAGGGGATGACTATGCATCTAATGGCATTTAGCTGTAGGCCATGGCTCTGGCACCAGTCATCCATCTCTGTGAGACCCTGTTTGAGTATGCATGTGCCAGCTGGAGAGTTGATTATGGCACCCAGTTTGCAGTTATCTGCGAACATGATCAGCCATATTCCTCCTGTGTTAGCCCGTACGTCAGAGAAATATATACTGAACAAGAGAGTTCCCAGGACTGAGCCTTCTGGGATGCCACGTGTAACTGGTGTATAGTCAGACATGGCACCTGCAATACTGACCATGTGGGTGCTATCCCTGATCCAGTTAGCAATCCATCTTGTGAGATATGTGTCGATATTGACCTATGTATAATGGCCGAGTGGGGTATTGTGTTGAAGGGTTTTGCAAGGTCCACGTAGGCTGTGTGGACAACCTTCCCTACATCTATGGACCTGGTAACTGTTTAAAGAATACAAACAGGTTCAAGAGGCAAGATCTGCCCACAACAAAGCTGAAATGTGTAGGACCCAGTGTCTGTAGGTTCCTGACAATATGCTCCATAGCTTTGCAGAACAGGCTAGTTAGGTTTATAGGGCGATATTGTCTGGGGTCGGTTGTGGCACCACCTCTGTGGAGCAAGACCACTGTTGCTATATGCCATTCCTTGGGTACATATCCTGTAGTAACTCTGATATTGAACAGTGACTTAATGTGAGGGTTATGTTCGTCATGAAGCTTGTGTAAGATGCAGGCCGGGACACCGTCTGGTCCCATTGATGCTGTGTTGTCTGCTTTGGGGAGGGCAGCACTCACCTGTTCATTTGTGATGTCAGGGAGGTTACACTCTGTTGGGATGGACAGTTGCTCCTTAGGGGGGATGGGGGAGAGACATCTACACTGAACCTGTTTGCCAGGATGTTGGCAATGTCTGTGGGTTTAGGGTATGTTTAGTCAGTATGCAGTAACTGACAGCATATTAGTGAGTGTCCACCCAAGTTCCTGACATAACTAAAGAAGGCCTTGTGATTGTCCTAAGTGTCTGGTGCAATTGTCCATTAGAAGTGGGCCTTAGATGAATTCATGAGTGATTGTAGCTTTCTGCTAGTACAAATCACAGATGCCTTCCCTGTCTGGGATTGTGCTCTATCATGTAGTAGCCTCCTCCTTTCATTGTATAGCTTATTAATGGCCGGGGTCTACCAGACAGGTCCCCTGCCATTGGAGGAGTGAGCCTTGTTGTTATTTGGGATAGCACGATCCATGCAGTCCACTAGGTGTCCATAGAATGCATTTGTAAAGGATTCAGCGGTCTGAGCTGTATTTACCACTGTCCCAGGATCTTTGAGGGATACCACCTTGGTTTGGAGAAGTGTGACGTTTGCTTTTGAGAAGCTCACCAACATTACCTACGATGGGTATGGGGACGGGATATGGCTGTCCAGTGAAATAAATGTATGGTCTGACCTTACCAATGAGGGGTATACCTCTGGTGTGGAACATAGAGTCCCCATGTTGGTGATGATCAGGTCCAATATGTTTTCCACTCTTGTGGGTGTGGTGACCAGTTGTGCCATAGCATTTGAGTTTAAAAATAGTAGCAACTGTTGGGTAAGGTTGTTGGGGCTTCAGTAGTATCCCCATTAAATGCTTGGGTATTTGAGGTCACCCAATATAATGGTGTTTGGGGAGATCTTCATATTCTCCAGTGTTCCCAGGAAAGCCGAGTGTGGTTCCTGAGTTTGGGAGGGTGGTCTGTAGCAGGCTACGAACTGAAAGGCAGTTTTGCACACTGTTAGTTGCACATGTATGGTCTGTGATGCTTCGTACAGTGCTACTAACCTGGAGGTGTGTGTATTTGTGATGTATATGGATACTCCCCTTATTTGTGTTGGCCGTTCTGAGTCTTGTGGTCAGAAAGCATGGTATGAAGTATAACCTGGTACTGCTGGTGTGCATTTGGGAGCCTGAACCAGGTGTCTGTTACTGCACAGGTATCGATATTCTCCATACTGAGGAGAGTCTTGAGTGGGCGCATTTTGAGGGTAACACATCTGGTGTTGAGCAGCAATACCCTTAGTTTCATTTACCCTGTAATGTCTATGGAGGTGGGTTTGTCTTTTGAGCCTCGCTTAAAAAAGGCAGTATGGGGGTAGCAAGAACCTTGGCCAGTATGCGAAAGTCCAAGGGTGACAGGTGCAAGCTGTCCATAGCGAAGCTACGTGGCATGTCGAGCATGTCACCCCAGGCTGACAGACACTGGATACCCTTTGAATGACACCAATATGTTAGCCAACTGTTCAAAGTGATCATTTTGTCTGTATACTGTGACATCATTATTGGTGAGTGTAAGATGCTACACAAGGTCAGGGTCATACTGGCCTGGGCTACATGATCAGGGAGTTCCTCTATGTATCATGTCATGTGGTCCAGGCAGGAATGTCTGAGGTTATTCGCACCAGCATGGACAATGATGGAGCCATTTCTGTACCTGCTTTGGAGTGACCTGAGCGCATGTGTTATGTGGCGGATCCTGGCACCTGACAGACAGCTCAAAGTAACCACCCCCTTGTTCAGCCTGGTGAGTGGGACATCAGTGTGTCTGACAATGTGTCACCTATTACAAGTGTATTAGGTGTGTTGTTTAGCCCTAAGGGCAGTGACTGTGTGGCACACTGACTTTGTGAACTATATGATATGTGGGTATTGGAGTGGGGTAGCAGTTGTTTGTGTGTCTGCTTTGGAGGTTTCTGCTGCTTAGGCAGAGTTTAGTTAGAGCCTCCGAGTATGTGTGATAATGTAGTTTGATTGCTATCGCTATAGGTCTATGTGAGACTGGATTTGTGGTGTGTGTGGTTACCGTCACCACCTGATAGACTGTGCCAGTCATGGGTCAAGAGAGCTCAGCCTCCTGTTTGTCTATATAGTTGCATCTCTCACATATATCTGAGTTTGTTGGGAGGAGGAGAGGATTGTCGGTGTACATAAGGCAGTTGTGACATTGTGTCAAAATTCCAATATTCACCAGCTGGACGGGAGAGTACACACGAAACCGACCCCTGGACATGCCAGGATATTATGATGACATACTCTGTTGACAGATCACAAAGGATCAGTAGGGTGTTAAGTGTGTAAAAGAGTATAACAGGGGTTTAGTGCTCAGGTTTTTCGGTGTTTTGTAAAGAGTAGCTGCAAAGAAGTCCAGACTGAAACATGACACCTCCTTCAGCTATGTCATAAATAGCAATGTACACTCATATATGTCCTGAGTCAGGGCCAACTGTACCTGACTGACAATGCCGACATCCTGTCAGACAGGCCCATATATACATACCCACCTCCCACTGATGAAAGGCCCTATCATCATACCAGGAGATATCACATGTAGAATGGGTAAACAGCTCCCCCCAAAGCTAAAAGCATGGCAGCAATTGGATTACATTGTTTCCCTATATTTGTCATGAGTGAACTACAGAACAAACAGACCCTGCACCTGAACAGTCTGTTGAGCCTCACCCTCTCCACAGGATCTGAAACTGTTGAATGTGTTACAGCAACATATGGCACTCCCCACAAGTGTCTGTGCACAACACACCATGGGAAGTATAGTCCAATAAGCCTATGAAGTCTGATCTGCAAGGCAATGGAGTCCATCATGATTGAAGTCATAAACAGAGCTATTGGAAGCTGACAAACACACAACCCTACCAACTGTGGTATGTTCATGGGCAGATCATGGTTCCCAAACATGCTAGACTGTTTGCAAGGCAGCCACCAAGGACATACATCACTGAACGGAGCTACACATGTCCCACATAGACTTTGAATAGCCCTTTATCAACATCCCAGACACATGTCGTATCCACAAAATCAACAATTTGTGCATAAATATGTGTTGTCATATGAAGGAATGGCAATTTGTCCACAGATAGATCACACAAGTTAAGAATTGTGGGGTCCTGTTTAAGCTGTTAACACCTGCTGACCCACATGGTTCATTCCTGGGATTGCATAAAACAAAGTGTACACACATTACCATGTCCAGTTTGATGATGTCAGCATCCTACAAATATAGCAGGAGGAAAAGAAACTACCCAATAAAGCATATAGCGCATCGTGTTAATGCATATCTTTCTAGTATCATAACATAGCTAGGTAGGGATTCGAAACCTGCAATTGCTGACTGTGTGTGTGTGTGTGGGGGGGTGTGTGTATGTGTGTGTTTCCTTTGAGAGGAGTGCCCTTTTTGGAGACTGGGAAAACACATTAAAAGAGGTACAATCCTCTTTGGAAAGTCTGATGATGTCAGCATTCTACAAATATAGCAAGATAATAAAACCCCCCCAGTGATGCATATAGCGCGCCGTGTTAATGCTTATCTCTCTAATATCCTAACATAGCCAGGGGGGTTTGAATCCTGCAATTGCTGACTGTGAATGTGGGGGGGGTGTATGTGTGTGATTACCTTTGAGAGGAGTTCTCTTTTTGGAGACTGGGAAAAGACATCAAAAGAGGTACATTCCTCTTTTGGAAAGTGTGCTGATGTCAGCATCCTACAAATATAGCAGGAGAAAGCAAAACGCTCAATAAAGCATATAGTGTATCGTGTTAATGCATGTCTGTCTAGTATCATAACTGAGTTAGGTAGGGGTTTGAATCCTGCAAACACTGATCGTGTGTGTGTGTGTGTGTGTGTGTGTGTGTGTGTGTGTGTGTGTGTGTGTGTGTGTGTGGGGGTGTGTATGTGTGTGAATACCTTTGAGAGATGTGCCCTTTTTGGAGACTGGGAAAACACATCAAAAAGGTACATTCCTCTTTGGAAAGTGTGCTGATGTCAGCATCCTACAAATATAGCAGGAGAAAACAAAATACCCAGTAAAGCATATAGCGCGTTGTGTTAATGCGTATCTCACTAGTATAATAACATAGTTAGGTAGGGGTTTGAATCCTGCAATTGTTGAGTGTGTGTGTGTGTGTGTGTATATGACACTGTTGGTCAATGCGGTGTGGGTTTTGCTTTTACTATGGTATGACATATCAGGATTAAAACAGTACATCAGGTATCTGTGTGGCAAATAAATATATGTACATATGACCTCAATTAGTACATAGGTGTGAAGCCTGCATACTACATGAATACATTTGTTTCCTTTGACAGATTTTGCCGCTGCTTCTCAGATCATAGATCACATATGTATGTATGTGACTAGGCCGGCCACTGTAGTGATTTGTGGCCAAGGTCATCTGTGCCACACATACCCATGACAGTTACTATAGAGTAGTGTGAGTGAGGGTACATGCCTGGGGTATATGTCAGACATGTTCATACACAACAACGTCTGGCAATAATGGACAGTAATTATAGGTGTACAACAGCCTTGTGGATATGCATACAGGCCCCTAATGTCTTATGTGATACACTGAGGGACTCCACAATACCTCTGGATATGTGGATACCAAGGGACAGATGACATAACACTTGGCTGTATGTACACATTGCTACCCAACATACATGTTAGGGGCTACCACCTATGTGGTTCTGTCAGGATAGTATGTATAGTAAATGTGAATGACTATGCTATAGTTGGCTTAGAGCTAAACAGCATGTGTCGGACAACAGGTATCTGTCTGTATGATACTCTTGTGTATGATATGTGTCCCATCCAGAGAATGCATTCTAGGCCAATGCATGCATTTACAGATGTGGATGGACATATCCCTAGTGTGTTTGCATGTACCTAAGAGGGCTATATGCCAAACAGGTGTGGTCCCAGGAATTGGTGGTGGTCAATACCACTGGTTACTGTTATAGTATAGTAGCGGAAGGATCCAACTGTTACTGAGTTCCCCACATCTGTGTGTCAGTTGTCAGGACATCATCTAATGATTGGTTATGGTCAAGCTGTTGAGGTTGTGTATACTACCAGAATGCAAAACATTGACAGATATTAACAGTATCACCAACAGCATAGTGTCAAACCATGTCATACACACACGTGTACCCATGTTAGAACATATATGTAGTAGAATGCATACTGGCCATCGAGAGATACTATGAGACGTTAACAATGTGTAATACAGGGTATGTCACACATCCCATGTGTCCACTATGCACGTACATGCAGATAGTGCACACCCACCATGTTCATAGATGTACACCTGCTAATCTGTACTGCACACATCACTCACGTACTGTCCACGCACTGACACATGCTGGCAACACTGTACACTTCAGCCACATGGCAAAAGGGCGGACAATACATACTCAGACTTAACACTGGTGTAAACAATGCTACATTCACAGTCATAGCTTTGATGCATCATGCCTGCTCAGATATACCTACAAGGATATCATTACACTTTTCTGTTGACAACATGCTAATATTGCTACACTGATATAATGTCACCCTGTGCAGCAGCACCATGTTAGCCTGTTCCTGCATCAATGTTACAGATGACAGAAGGTAGCACAGGTGTCATCATATGCACAGGGTGTGTTGTTGGTTTGCCAGAGCCCGACATTGACCCATCCAATTGACATGTATGTGTGTGTGTGTGTGTGTGTGTGTGTGTGTGTGTGTGTGTGTGTGTGTGTGTGTGTGTGTGAGAGAGAGAGGGACAGCAGTACAGCATGGGACAATGTTGATGTAATGTGTGTGTGTGTGTGTATGTGTGAGCCCTAGTTGTTTGGTTAATGTGTGTGTGTCTGCATGCACACAGCTCCAACATGTGGCTGCCACATATGGGAGGTTGTGGGACAGCCACAGACTGTACCTGCCAGGCTGTACAGATCATTGCCTGGCAGGGGTGCTACGGACAGTATTGGGTACCAACCCTGACTGGGTACTATCATCAGAGGCACAGGTATGTCGAGTGGACCCATGTCTCTGCTGGGACTGGCCAGAGCCATGTGCACGTGGTCTACTAGGTTGGTCAATTGACAGGCCAGCCCCAGCATTGCTGCGGCTGGTACTGCCACTATGGGAGCGGCTGTGATCTGGGGGCTGCCCGCACACACACCAACAGCAATATGGAACATACTCATTAGTGGTTGGTGGTGCAGTACAGTATCACAAGCCAAAGAGTCCTATCACACGTGTCAGCATGCAGGATGTGTGTTGCTCAACAGCATGCAGTGCGAGTGTGGAGAGTCCTTGTTGAGGATAACAGTATACATGTCTTTGATGCATGTGTGTTGTTCAATGACTGGCCTCACCCTGGAACACAACATGTACATGGACACAGCATTGCTGTGCAAGTCTGGAACACTTTCCAATGTCCTGTGCACCATCACTCATAGGTATACATACCATGGCCGGATGCACACAACTGTCAGGTGTATAGCAATGAATGCTATGTGTAGTACTGTAGTTACTGTAACTGGATGTAGTGTAGTACCATGAGCCATCATCAGGCAGCATCATGTGGTCAACCAAGGCCACTAATGTATGTCACACTGGCAACTATCTTGCTGTATCTGACCTGCACCACTTTGGCTACATTAACCATTTCACAGCCAGTTGTGACATGGGTATGTAAGGTGTTCAATAGGGAGCATTGCCTCACATGAATGTGTTGTGTGTTGAAGGGTGTCACACCACCCCATGATAGTCCTCTACCCCCAGGTATACTATGTGTGCTGTGTTGTTGACATTTGGGATACTCGAGTATGACCTTACAGCGGGTGTCTACATATGCCATGTATATCAAATTTACCACTAACGGCATATTACAAAGTGGTGTATGTTGTGTGCATGTGTATTGACTCTGCCTATACAATGTCCACTACAGTGTACCACAACTGGTTGGGATGCTCTGTGTATTGCATGTGTTTGAGGCGGATGCTCATGTTACTGGGATGTGCATAGTCCCACAGAGAACATGCAGAGCATGCATTATGTGTAGGTGTTTTACATGTGTATATGGCCTACAGGTCTCCTATGACATGCACATGTTATATGCTATATTAAATGTAGAACACTCACCAGCATAGGTGTGCTGTCCTGCTATCACACCAGAGGGACCTACAAGGATATGAGACAGTTTGTCAGTGTCAACAACTATGGTATTGCTGCTGTGTGTTTGCAATTCCACAGTAGTACAAGAGGTGACAGTCACAGGCATACAAATTATGTTCCAAAGTATCAGTATTGCATGACACCAGGCTCCGCATCTTCTGAATACACAGTACACAGCTGGTAAATGCATGTTCTAACAATTAATCTAACAGTAGTCTACAGATATGCCATGTTACCTGCATGCTCTGTATCTACGTGCTGGGTGACTCCGGCCTCCATGATGATGCATGTCTGTTGTACTGCTTGTCCAGGAGCCACCATGCTAAGGAGCAGCTCTTCCACACTTGTGAGGGGGGGGATGTGTTGATGCACCACCACCTGTGGCAAGCTGTTGTCTGTAGACATCGGAGGCATGCTGCGGGACTGTCTGATTAAATCACTGCAGTGATGGCGTACCTGCTCATACATCCGGTTATGCATGCCTACATCATTCACCCAACGGACAACATCCTGCCACAGTGCAGTGCATCCATGCTGGTCCTGGCTAGATCTGGAAAACGGCAAGTTGTAATGTTGTACCAGGGCATCATAGATGACCTCCTCCTCCTCAGGGAAATAGGTAGGCTTCCTGTTGTGAGACATATTCCTGTAAGACAATAAAACAGTCATTGTGAGCATGTCATGTGGCACACTTAACATGCTAAAGTACAGACATCAATGAAATTCCATATATAGCAACCTATTGGCTGTCAGTAGATACACACCTGTCATACCACATAGGACTGCTCAGCCCACAACTGCCTGACAGTGCCTGGCACATATTATATTCCAAAACATGTTCGGCACAGCAACAAAGTGGAACCAGTATGTAAGACTATACAACAGTACATGGCACACTCTATGTGACAAAATGCACCACCTAGCCACAGGGGGGTGTGTATGAAGCTAATGCATGCAGACATTTGTCATCCATTGAAATGAATGTTTAGTACAGTTTAAGTACTATCAGTACACCACGCTACTTGTTGATAGCAAACCCCTCAGTAACAAATGTGCACATTCATCACTATAGGTGGCATACTGTTTTAATACACTACACATGTTGCTAGATATGCACATATATCCTGTGACACACATACCACCAAGGCCATGTTATAGGCATACCCACACACACATCAGACATACCTACAGGACACATAGATATGGAAACCCAGATCAGTTTTACCTGTGTAATGTACAGTACTGTGTGTCAGCACCTACAAAACCTCACGCCTGAGGTTTGTAATATGTGAGGACTACAGGTAACAAACAAAACAGTGTGTCCAAGCAATGTGGATGTAAACCATACTGTGCTGTTTAGGCCTACAGCTTCAGGTAGTACTACTGTTCATACAGGATTTGTATTCACTAGTGTTATCAATCAATAAGCATACATGTACTGCTTAAGCCTACAATGGCACACTCCGGTCAACACCATGGGACTACTTCACACCATATGCCTTACTGCTTTTCCTGCCTAGCAATAACATATGCATCCTTTGCTGGGATTTGAGCTACAACACTACATACCATGATATACATGGTTTCACACAAGGCTATCACACATATATACAACTTTGACACATTCACCTACACATTCACCATCACACCCAGTCAACCTCACATAGCAAGTAATGCAACAAGTACATGCGTTTGTGTATTGGGTCCTAGGTAGCTAAAAGGCTATTATCCGTAGGACCTATGAAAGCATAGCCATATGGTACCCTGCCCTTCCACACCCATGTAATGTAGGTTCATGTGGCCGTGTCATGCAGAGCTGCAGTGGTGACTCCCAGGTTGTGTTTCCTATCTCACACCCACTCATCATGATTATTCATGACAACTGCTAATGAGGACCTTCATTTGCTATTGATAGGTGGTTAGTTTCAGAGTATGGTATGTGTTTGAGATGATAATGTACCACTCCAGCATGTTCTGCTTTTTCACATTACAGGGTTTAGATCAGTACAGTGTGTAGCTTGTATGGAGTGTAATCAGTATATATGGAGCCTGTCCAATACCTGTGGGTTTGGCATAGCTTTGTATGTTAGGCAGAGGTTGCCTCTGGGTAGGCGGTATGTGACACAGTGTAGCTGTGGTTTTGTAGGACAGTCTGCATAGGGCATCTGTTTGAGTCCGGTAATACTCTTTGTGAGGTATGTGTCTGGCGTCTACTGTCACTGTGGATGTCTTCTGAGGTACATACCGACAGGGCCAATGTACTCTATGATGGGTGTTATGACTGATGAGTACAGTGGAACACTGACCTCTTATTACATGGATGACACACCTTTTCTGTTGACATGTGGACCTTACTCAGTTTACATGACTAGTGTGGCACTGTGATTATCAATAGGGACACTACTGTCCACCTTTGTCCCATAGTCTCTCATCACACTTTCGGTGTTGAGTAGACTACCGCCTATGTGGTAGGTCATGGGTACAGGGTTATTAACATGAGGGATGGCAATACGTTTACAACATTGAGCTTGGGCGTACATACGAACATCCATTGGTGTACATATAGATATACATATAGGCACATATACAGTCCACCTTTCATGGTGGGAATACCAATTATGCAAAGGTTGAGAGGGATGCAGTTATGTAATGATATTGCACAGTCTTGCGCAGAATGCATGGAAGGTAGTCTCAGCCCATGTACCATTAACAGGACCCCCTATCTGGAAGACTACAACCTGAGGAATCATACCCATGGTGTTTAAACGCCACATGTCATATGCCAGCACAGTATGCTGTCCTGTTTGCCACACACTACCACCTACATATAAAAATGCACATAACAACCTGCAACAACATATAATTGTCCACCCTTCACAAACAGTTGCAGTATGTCCCTTGCTCTATGCACATGTTCAGATGCTAATTTATCAGACACATACATATCTCTCAATATGTGCGTGCCATACACACACAGGGTCCACACTGTTGTAAGTCTGTACAACTCATAGATGACCTGTTGGACCTTGCTACAACATGGACGCTTGTCACATGTGTGCATACAGTAATAGTACAGGGAGTATATATAGCTGCAAATTATAACACTACTATACTAGCCTGGTACAGCAGTTGCCAATGCTGAGCTACAAATTATGTTACTATCATGCATGTCTTACTCTGTCACATCCAAGTTTATATAGGTGTTTGCACTACTCCCCCAAGCTGCCATTATATGCAGTACTGTACAGACCATAGATAACATGTTCAGATGTTCGACATATAATGCTGAGATACATATGTCACAGTTATGTCCCACTGCACACAGCTACACACTAATTTGTCCATGGCAGTAGTTATGCATGGCATCACTGCATACATACCTACTGCTGCCACTTATGCATGTTTCTGAGTATGCACAGTACTATTCATAATCATCTACTACTTGCCGGTAACTACAACACTGTTACACACCTGTTACTCACTGTCAGGTCCGTCTGTGTATGCTTTTCAAGGTTTTTATTTTTAAGTAAAGTTTTTTACTTATTAGTTGTTATTGGTTATTAATTAAGTTTTTTTTTTCTTAATTAATATATTTAGTTTTTCAAGAAGTAAATATAATATTTACTGAAGTAAGGCTTATGTATTCAGTAATAAAGTTTGTCAGTAGTTGCTGACATGTGCAATGTAATGATTGCATGTGGGGATAGCAAGTACAATCTGCTTTTATAGTTATTTGGGCATGTGCATGTGATGCCCTCTGCACCATTTGGTGCCCAGTATTTTGTAAATGCATACAGCCTGCTGTGTGGTAATTGCAGTACTCACTGTCATAGCAACCCAATGCTATAAATTACTTAGGTATGTAGGCATAGCCCTTTGAGATTTCCAGAGTGGGGCTCATGCTTGTTTGCTGTGGACACTGTTGTGTAAGTCAGAAGGTTGGTATACTTCTTATATCTGTAGCTAGAGGTGTAGACGGTGATGTACATGTTGTACTCAGGCCTGACTGTTGCCACTTGCAGTACAGAGCTATCAGTGTAGAGTTTAACTCACCCCTACAAATGCTTACACAACATTTCTGTGACTATGTAGTTTCTTTTCCACTCATATAAGTAACTGCCATACAAACATAGTTATTGAGAAGTATTCTTTTGGCACCTGAACTGTTTGTGAACTGTTATACTGTGCATATTAATGTAGGCACTTCTGCAGGGTTTGTGGTTGTATTGTTGACATTAGCACAGGGTTCACAGGACAACTGGACAATTCCAGTACTGTGTATGCCTACCTACATCCTTGGTAGACCCTAAACACACAAGTGTATTTACAGTGTGTGGGGGGTTGTTGACATACAGAGAGCATTATGTATTATTGTGTGAATATTATTTTACTGGACTTAAAGGATTGGTGTGTACCTGTTGGTTTATCAAGGCAGATGGTCTGTCTGCATAGTTCCTAACTGTGAACCTATCCAGATGGTAGTCAAATGTTACACTGTTATTCTTTGTCTTTGCAACCCACAGCTGTTTTCATCACTAGTACAATGGCATTGTTATAGTCAGTTGCTACCAGAACATGGCTGCATCCTTTGGTATGTCTGTGTTGTACTCCTACATAAGGGTATGCTTGTGGAAGTCCTACCACAGCTATTTGCAGTGTTTGTAACAGCAGAATAACTGCTATGCCTGTGTGTTTGTGCCTCTGCCAGGCCTATGAAACACTCAGATACATCTTTGCATGGAGTCAGGGATAGGTAGTTAAATGTGAAGTACACCTTACACAGCATAGAGACAGTAAAAGTCTAGACTTGTGTGAAAAGGTGCATATGGATACATACTCCTTTTATGAAGTACAAGCAGTGTCTACTGTTATTATTGTCAGTATTAATTGCGTAATACCCCACCTTTCTGACTGACGTCAGTACTTTTCAGAGGGATTCAGAGGGACACATCTTCAATATGTTTCACAATCAGGGACATCCCTGTTAAGTAGTCACAATTGGGTAGTATGGCCTCTGCCCTAATCAGATTTGCCAATGTTTGTCCTGATATGATACTGTGTGGGGGTTGTAAAGTGCCTCTGTAAGTTTATTTTCTGCTAGAATGGCTGCTTCTCATATCACAGTCATGTAATGCATTTCACAACAATTGCTGGTAAAGATCCACAAAACAAGCTTTGTGTTGTGGCCTTCCTATTTATCCTTTACGTTCAGTCATTGAAATGCATGATATATTTATTTGAGCACCAGGTTATTGTATATCTGCTGTGGCTTAGTGGTAATTCATACAGTCTATTGTGTCAATGGTCTGGGGTTTGAGACTAGCAGAGATATTTTATTTTGCTGCTGAGCAGAACAAGGGCCATGACATAGAGTGAATAAGGCACTTTTAAGCAGTTGTAAGCGGGTTTGCGCAATGCTTAGTGATACTTAGCTAAGCACACACATGCGCACACTTGCTTAATCCCACTTACTACTGCTTAAAAGTGCTTACTCCTGCTAACCCCCGCACTAATTTCTTTGAAAGAAAAGAAAATGGGGAGATAGGAACGTGGTGAAAAAGGGGGCACAAAGAGGGAAAAACAGTAGGAAAACAAGCTTGGGATGTGCAGGACGGGTGTAGGGAAGGTCCATAGCTGCCCATTTCTTTACCAGCAACAGCTGTGCATATGCAATAAATTTGGAGTGAAATATGAAACCTTCCACCCCTGGGAGAGTAGTGAGGACAACAAAGTATGTTGTACTGCTAATTATAATTATCAGTTTACATGTCCAGCGGATATGTGTGCGAAATGGGCAGCTATGTATGGGGCATAATTTTTTTGTGGGCACAGATTGCCCTGTTTTTTTTTTTTTTTTTTCAGTTGAGAGTGGAAAGTGAGGTAGAGGAAGTAGGTATATTTGGGGAGGTAGGTTGGGGAGGAGAACAGACTAGACAAACAAGATGCATACAGGGGTGGTGTATGAGACATGGGGTGGGTGAACACAATTGACGGGGATGGGTGTTTGGAAATCGCAAGCCCATGAGCCCACAGATGGCAACAGTGGAACTGAGATCCCCACCCATGGGCAGTCACCAGTGCACCTTCACAGCCTCGAGGGTGGCTGTGCTGGGGGCTGCGTAGGATGGGCAGGCTTACCCGTGAGACACGCCACTCTTGCCTCGAGCTGGCGTAGGGGATCAGCGACTGAACGCTGGATCTCCCTACGCACCACAACCCGGATCCTTCGAAGGGTGACAGGTGGCCCTTCTACACCCACGCTTGCACGGGGGGGGCAAGCCCCATCCCCTGCAGCACTTCCACCCAAAGGTAGCACAGGACCAATGGAGGAGGGGAGCCCGGGCTGGGCACCGGACCTGCTGGTGCCAGGTGCACTCGCCAGCTGAGGAGGGACAGGTGGGTCTGCTAGGACCGGCCTTCTCATACGTTCTGTGATTAGGTGTGTTTAATTACAACATAAACAACAGCATTCCAAATTAGTTGTAAGAGCATGCATTAATATTCCCATTAACCCAACACACCAAGGTTCCAACAGTTGAACAGCAAGCATAACACATGGATACATTGAACAACAGTAGACATTCCAACAGCATGCAGGGAAGATTGGTGGCAACAGGCCACCATGATTGTGGTGTTTGAACAGGGAACATGTATCAAAGTGAATGCAGATATTTATAGAGCAATAGGACATATGTCTCAACAAATGTTTTGAGATTACACATACCCATTGAGTTGTGGAATTGATTGTTTATGCACATACAGTAGGATGTACAAAGAAACCTCAATTAACATCTTATAAGTACTTTTAGTCTACACTACATTCCTATTGACTGCAGGTGTATTTCCCCTACATGTGTTATTATCACTTGGCAACATGCGTTAGGTTGTATAATGGGTTTGGCTAGTTCATTATATACCTGACCTATATCTGACATACTAACTGTCCAGGGTGCAGATGTTACTGCTACATATTTATTGTTGTATTTATATTTCTTTATCTACATATCTGGATGTGTTCACATGACATTTTCAGTTCAATTTGTACAGAACCCTGCATTTCTTGTAGCACACTCACATTTCTGGGGAACAAATTAACAAGCTACTCGTGTGCCAAATTTACTTATGCATGCCAGCCAGTCACTGACTGTTGAGGACTGTATATATACTTCACAGATACTAGCACTTCCATCACCCACTTTAGATGGGACTGCCCAACTGTGGGTTGCCAGCAATTATTAAAACAGTACTATTTGTATAATGCAAGGGTACAACAACAATTCAAAGTAAGTGACACAGACACACTCCAGGTTTTCTACCTTTATTAATTACATTACACAGTTTTCCACAGGCTCTCCCCTTTATTTGATATTACAGTGCATATGGAAGACATATTCAGAACATATTATACCTTTATTAATAGGTTAGAACACTCTTTTTCAGACTCACTCACTTATTTTATATGACAGTACCTGCAGAGATGTTATTCCAGACATATTTTACCTTTCTTAATGGGTTACTACACTCTTTTTCTGTCTCTCTGACTTTTTATATGACAGTACATGCAGAGGACTTATTCAGGCATTTTATGGCTGTATTATTGGACTACGACACTTTCTTTCATGCTCTCTCCCCTATTTTATATAACAGTACATGCAGAATAATCACTAACCTGCCTGGTGGTGCAGCCTTAGCAGCCTATCTGCATAGGCTTGCTGATTCGCAGCACGGTCACCTGCAGCTGTGAAGTAAATGAAGGGATATTAAGACATACCTATCCATTATACAGAATCAATTATCAATTCTTACATACTGCATTCCATGGCTACCTACTCAGTTGTGGGGCATCTTGCATCCCACAGGCCTCCTGTATCCATTGGTTCAGTAGGTCCTGCTTCCATCTCTTCAGGTCTGCATGGTGGTGACGGACCTGCTCACCAGTCTGAGGAATGCCTGTGACACTGTTGAGGTCATGAGCTAACCAGTTCCTAGCCTCAGCCTTGTACTCTGTCCCTTGGAACTGGCCCTACAGGAGACTTGACTCATGATGGTGGACAAGGAGCCAAACCATGTATTTCGACTCCTTGATGCCCCAACATTGAGCTCAGAAGCGTGCACCCTCTCCAGTACCAGCCATTCTAACTGCAGATGTGAGCTACAATCAGTTATGGCGAGTATTCCCACCTATGGGGCTTAAATATGCTGCATTTCCCGCACTTTTTTGTGATTGGCCATTTTTGAAAATTCTCGGCTGACTTCACACCTGCTTAGTAATGGTTATTATACCATGATCCCCCCAAAACGTGCACGCTGATTGGCCAGCGTGCCCGTTGTAAATCGAGTTATACTAATGGAAAAAGGTCCGGTCGCCCGGACTTTTTTCCATTAGTATAACTTCGTTTTAACATTGTTCGCTATGTTAAATGGGTTTAACATAGCGAGACAGCTTTAAAATAAGCAACGGAGATCTCCGTTGCTTATTTTAGCTGTCGCATGTTAAACCCATTTAACATAGCGAGGCAGTGTTTAAAATAGCAACGGAGAGCAAGATCTCCGTTGCTTTTTTATGTCTCGCTATGTTAAATGAGTTTAACATGGCGAGACAGTTTTAAAATAAGCAACGGAGATGTCCGCTGCTTATTTTAAAACTGTCTCGCCATGTTAAACTCATTTAACATAGAGACACTAAAAAGCAAAGGAGATCTTGCTTTCTCCGTTGCTTTTGCCACAGCTCTGATGTACTGCGCAGGCGCCGCAGTACATCAGAACTGCCGGATGCCAGACATCTGCGGAAGGGCAGTAAACAGGCATTATACTATGCCATTATTTAAGAAAAGTAACAGTTTCTTTCTTAAATAATGTCATGATAGCAATAACCACTTCTGGGTGGTAATGCTAAATTTACCCACGGTTGGCTTTGTTTGGTCCTCGGGCTTACCTCGGGACCAAACCACGCCAACCGTGGGTAAATTTAGCATTACCCACACCCAGGCATGGGTTATTGCTATAATATACCATTTCTAAGTATATGTATGTTAACAGTGGGTGTTTCTCCTAAGCTGTCATGGCTTAGTGGTTCAGTACTTTCATTATGGTGCACAGAGTCCTGGGTTCGAACCTTGTCATTCATTTTATTTTAATACTTTCCAGACAGGCTAGGGTGTGTGGCTGTGTTTAAGCAGCTTTGCTCTACATTGCTCTACGTTGCCCTATGGTGTGCTGGTTGGTGTGGCGCGCACCTCCGCGCAAACCAATTGCGCTGGGTAAAGCGCTATTTAGCTATGGGCAACTACATTGCGCTGGGTAAAGCGCTATTTAGCTATGGGCACCTATATTGCACTGGGTAAACGCTGCTTAACTGCAGGCAATTGTATATCAGGATCCTTTAAAAATATATATTTTGTTCACTGACACATAGGCCATTTCACTGCTTTTTAGTAATATTTTAATAATATATGTCAGGTATTATTTCATATACTAATTTAAAACATAAATTTGAGGCGGAGTGGTGGGACTCAAACCGTGAATGCCTCCTCTTTGTGTGAACGCTCTACCATTATGCTATTGCTATTTGGTGTGATTTGCATAAACATTCTTTCTTATGCTCTTCCATGTCGGGATTGCTAACTGCAGCTAAGCAATGGGCATACCCGTGCACACACGCACAAATATGGGCAGCTATTTCGGGAATATAAAAAAATAAAATTTTAATGTTTTACTTTTAATAAATGTGATGGGGGTTTATAATGTCAGGGAGTGTGGTGTTGGGTGCATGGACATTTGAGCGGACTCGCTCATCTGTGTTTACATTTTTCATTTTGAACCCTTGCAGGGGTGTGGACATTTAGACTGCTCGGCAGTCGGACACGCCCCCCTGCTTTCCTACACAGTCAGTGTTAGACTTGCGGTTGAGTCAGCGTGCCCTCATGAATATTCATGGCACGCTGATGTCATACCGTTCAACTGCAGCCTCCGAGTAAGACTTATTTAGTCTTACACAGAGGATTCATGAATCTGGGGTTAAGTCTTGCAAGAAACAACAGATGAATTTTGAATTGTCTCTTCTTCAATTTTTATAATAGCGGTAGATATTCTTTTCTTTTACAGACTACTGTTGATGAGCAGTCATTGTCAAATCTTATTATATTGTCATTAAATTTAACAGGTGAATTTGACCATGCTGTTTTCAATACTAATTCTTTCCCCCAGATTCAACAAGCCCTGCATATAGTGCAGGAGCTCCAGCATGCAATATGTCTGCTGTGCGATCCAGGAATATGCTGTAGGGATGTACATGAGCGCTCCTGCACTAGTCCTGCATGGACTCAGCTCCTGTATGCAAATTACCCCATTCTCAGGTGAAATCCATGCAAATGAGGTGAATTTGTGATCCAGGGAGCTGGGAACCAGCCGTGCAGGACTAGTTTAATCTGCAGAAATGTATTCAGTTAGTAACCAAGTACATTTCTGCAAACTACAAAACAGAACCATGACAGATCCAAATAAAGGGTGGATATTAGGTTGAAAGCATGCCAATAGCCAAATATATGGCCATTGGCATGGAAAACCGTTGCAAAAAAAATTAACTTTTATTTTTTTTTTAGCTGATTTCAGTTGTTTAAGCATAGGGCAGTGGCATTCTCACAGGATCGGGCAAAAAAAAAAAAAAAACTAAAATAAGCATTCAAACCAAAATCACTATTTTGCCATTATACTCAATGGCAGGCAGAAGACAACTTGGCCAGTGAATAGTGGTTGCTAAGGGGGGAGGCTCAGTGTGGGATCTGTAACTATGCATCAGCAGGCAATCCTATGCAAATGACTGGAATGATACTGAATCCCAGATTTCCCCTCAGTGCTAGTCAGCACCCAACAGTGTAAGAGATGGAATAGCTTGGTGCAAGCCTAGGCATTAGCTGACATCATAGGGGTGTGTGCCAAGCATACTGTAAGTGGATTGGAGCCCTGTGGCTCGGGTTTGCCATTAGCTTAGCAGAGCTAAGCAAGGGGATGTGTCTGAGGCTGCATAGCACTCTTTACATTGCCTAAGTGGGTGTGTGCGCCGTGCACCAGGTTTTAAAGGGAAAAAAAGTAAACCAGGAAATAGCAGCTCTGTGCACATTTGAGCACTGAGTTTGCACGGTACACCTCCCAGCTTAAACAGGAAGGCAATGGGAAGGTAAAACAGCAATAGGAAGGTAATCTAGGAGAACTAGCATAGCTGGCAAGTGAAATGTATCAGAATCAGCCAGTTACACAGGCAGCAGACCAGCCCAGCTCAGAACACTACTATAAACTGCAAACATCTTTACCTCTGGTTTTTCCCACATACACTACACAACCAGTGTATACAAGCAGGGGAATTTTAACAAACAAAAACACCAAAATGATAGGGGCTGCAATAGCTATCATACATCAACATGTGGAAGAGGCTGAGGGTGGTGAGGCTGTGAATGCTGTTGACCAACCCACAGTGAGGAAATGGAGAAGAGTGTACAGACCTAGGGTAACCTACCAGGGGCTACATAAGCTGGAGATAGTGGATTGCTAATAGGGTGGACAGGGACCTCCTACAGCAAATTGTTGAGCTGTGCTGGTCACACCTGACACACAGAACTAACAGAGGGGAACCAATCCCAGTGGATAGCAAGGTATGTGTAGGCCTAAGAATACTAGCTACAGGTACCTTCCAAAGGCCAACTGGGGATATCATAGGGATCTCACAGGCATCAGCATCCAGGGTTCTCCACCAGTGCCTGGATGTCATGTCAGCACATGCCAATGAGCACACATATTTCCCTAACACCCATGAGACTTTGGCCAGCAATATGCATCTCTTCCACCAAATAGCAGAATACCCTGAGGTAGTGGGTGCTATAGACTGCACGCACATATGCATCAAAGCCCCACCCAGTGAGCTGGGTACGGTCTACATTAACCACATCAACTGCCAGGTTGTGGGCAATAAATAGTCCAAAAAAAACAAAGAAATACCACAAAAATCGAACAAAACGACCACTGGCACTTCAACCCAAAACAACACAGGTTTAATAAGGTTAAGCTCTTTTTGTCTGTACAATAGCATGCTGAGGAAGTATGCTATTGTAGAGACGAAAAGCACTTAACCTTATTAAAATAAACGAGCATCAACCAACCAAGAAAGGCAAGCACGACCTGCCCAAAGGTAAAAAGCAGTCACGGAGCCCAGCAAAATTTAAAACAGAACAAATAAAACTTCTGATATCAATGGCCAAAAGTCCAAGGCAAAAATCAAATCTTGGCTGAGTAAAAAATAGAGTTTATTTCGAACCTAGTAACAGAACCCAAAAGGGTCAAAAACTACACAAAGGTGCACACGGATCCAGGGTTAAGCGCTTTCATCTGAAAAACCAGACTTCATCAGAACCCCGATCAAAGAAGTCAAGCCCATTTTATACAAAATTAATTAATTTTGGCCCCAAAATGTTAAAGAGCCAGGTTCAAAAATACTATTAGTAGTAACTAAAAACCATGCAGAACACATATAAAAAACACATAATCCATGATGTTTCATAATGGACCACTGTCATACATTGAATTCCAAACATAAAAAATATATAAATATATAAATGCATGTATATAAATATGAAAACATATATATATATATATATATATATATATATATATATATAATAAATACATTGAAATAAATATATATATATATTAAATATATTAAACTGCGTTTGAAATGTATATTAATTCATCTGTGAAAGTGTAATGTTCAATGATTCCTAAGAAAGGAAACACATAAAAAACACATAAAAAACTTTTGAAAACGAATAAAAGTGGTATGCATAAGAATATATAAAAGATGAATGAATAATGAGTGAATAAAAGAATAAATGAGTAAATGATTATCCTATTTGTAAAAAGGGCTTAATACTGATAGATTCATTGATACCTGTAAAGCAGGTGGCATTAGTTCTAATTTGCCATATGGCTTCCCTTCTAGCCAAATTTGCTTTCCAGTTCCCACCACTGGGGAGAATTTCGACCCTATCTATTATAAAAAACTTGAAAGTGTGAGTGTTATCATAAAGGGCTGTGTGCCTAGACAATGCATTCTTTTGGTCGCCAGTTCTAATTTTGTACAAGTGTTCATAAATGCGTTTTCTGAAAGACCTCTTGGTCTTCCCTATATAAAATACAGGACATTTTGAACAGGTGGCAATGTACACCACACGGGGGGTCTGGCAATTACCACCTTTACTTTTGATAACCACATGATTAAGGCTTTCCAACCTAACTCCTTGGCTTTCATATATAAAAGAACATTGTCCACAGTGTCCACATTTCTTTGTCATACCAAAGACAAACCTAGGTTTTTTCCTCATCTCAAGTAAATCCTTAATATTGGGACCAGTTCTATACACAAAATTAGGTTGTTTACCCAAGACATTGACACAATCATTGTCCACCATAAATAACCTCCAACATTCAAAAATAATATTTTTTAAATATTGTACATATGGGGATAAGTCAAAACACAAACTCTAGACCCGTGAATTGAAGGGGACCCTAAATTCTTCTTAGGAAGGTCACCTTTCCCTAAAATGGGGAAACATTTTTTACCCCATTCACTCTTGACATATGAAATCACATCATTTAACATATTAATGGGGTAGCCCCTGTCCACAAACAAGGATTTGATGAAATCAAGTTCCTGGAACATAATTTCCTTATTAGATGACATACGGGCTATTCTTATACATTGACCTTTGAACACGTTTTTAAAAGGATATCAGGGGTGATCACTAGAAAAGTGGAGATAATTATTAGAAAAGGTGTCTTTCCGATAAATCCGAGAATCAAAGCCAGTGCTAGAGTGACTAATGTAAGTATCCAAATAGGCTATCCCTTTAGAGTCAAAATGATAAGTGAATCTTAAAAAATCAGTTGTTTGATTAATATACTCTATAAATAACTGTATATCATTGATGGGCCCATTCCATAAAATAAACAAATCATCAAGGTATCTACTATAAAAAGAAATGTTTTGAAAAAATGTACTAGGAAAAAGGAATTGATTTTCCCACTCCAACATCACTAAATTAGCGAAAATGGGTACACAGGAGGCACCCATCGCTACACCTTTGATCTGTTTATAAAATTCACCTTGAAATGAGATAAAATTGTAATCCAATACAAGGGACATCATGTCTACTAAAACACAAATACGATCCCAGGTGAAATCGGAAATATTTCTTAAACTGTTGGAAAAATATTAAAACCCTGTGTCCCTCGGAATGCAAGAAAACAAATCGACAACATCGATTGTCAAAAAAATCAAATCATTCCTCCACAAATCAGAAGACAATTTCCCCAGAAATGACCAAGAGTCTTTGATAAGATGGGGGATCCTGTCATATAATGGCTTGGTCCATCGGTCAATGACAACACCAGTGGGGAAACTTTTAGACTTACTACCGGATACAATAGGTCTAAAAGGGGGTTGGGAGACACATTTGTGAACTTTCGGGATGCCAAAAATAGTAGCTAGAACTGGAAATTCAACCTTAAGAAAATCATAAATGTCTTTAGAAATTCTATTGTTGAGCAAATATTCCTCAATTGCAAGATCAATTTTCTTATATCCGATGTTGATTTCATTAAGGGAAACAACTACATAATTTCCAGAATCTAACACAATTTTGGTCATAGCATTAAGATAGTCCACGTTTCTAAACAAAACAACCCCTCCCCCCTTGTCTGGTTTCATAACACGAATGTCGTGATTGGAAAGGAAGAAATCCAAACAACAGCGTTCACCATGTGAAAGATTGTCGGGGCCATAATTAGAGGCCAGGTTTGTCTTGATATTATTAATTCTATAAATGTCGTGACAAACCATTTTATCAAAACTAGCTACCTTAGGGTGGGAAACAGGTATAAATGTACTCTTTTTAGATAATTGTGGTTCCCTAATAGATTGTACAGAATTTAAAGGATTGTTATCTCTAAATTGCATGGCTAAATTCAGACATCTACAATACAATTTGACATCCTTAATTGCCTCAGTCAAATTAAAGGTGCCAGTAGGAATAAATTTAGTCCCTTTTGAAAAGAGATAAAACATTTCAGGGGTAAAAACAATGTCTGTGTAATTAAAAATATTGAACCCAGAATGGGAAAATATAATGTTTTTGGAACCATCTTGTTCGTTAATTAAAATGGGTGAAAATTGATTCAAACGTCCACCCTTTGTAAATTCTACCATTTCCTGTTGTTTGACAGCAGACGTTGTTTTGGAGCTGGAAAGAATCTTCCCCCCTGAAAATTAGAATCTTGATCTGTATGTCTACTAGGTTGGTTAAATCTAGAAGTCCTACCAATAACCTTCCTCTCTTGAGGCCATATGTATACCTTGTTGTTCTCATAGGAATGCAAGGCCCTTGAGATCTTCCTACATTTCCTGTGATATATATTTTTAATTCTTTGTTCGGCAGAAACAAATTGCCTATTGTATAAATCAACCCATTCGGAAAAATGACTATCGTGAATAATGTCATTATTTAATTTCTCCACTTCACAAATAAACTTAGATAATTTCTCGTCGTTGATTTTGTTTAATTGATTGATGTATTCAAAACCAAAACCATCGAACAATTTGTTAAAAATATCTTTAACACCATCATTATAATCAATTCCCAAGGGTAACTTAAAAAACCGAAGTCCCTTGGGAACGATATTCAAAGAAACACATCTAGATAAATATACATTGTCTAGTTTGACACTCTTAATATTAAACAGTTTTTTACCAAATTCCAAAATCATTTCTCTAATACCCCCCCTGTTGTCATCACACATGTCCATGTCCATCCTTCTTTCATGGGTGTAGTCCACCCCAAAATCAAAGTTAGAATCCAAAACATTGTCCAATCTATTAATATTCAAGTCAGAATCAAGAACCTTATGTGACTTTTTAGATTTAAAAGAATTCCCACCAGTCGGTGAAGAAATAAAGTCTTTAGGACCCGTTGGTCTATCGAATTTGTTAATAGGAATATTTTTTGCCAGTTGACACATACCTGAATAGGTTTTAGTAGCCATAGGGCGTTTGGAACGAGCCTCCAGTCAGTCGCATTCATCTCTGAGTTGGTAAAGGCTGAAATCAAAGGTGAAGTCCTGTTCTTCATTTCTTTCAAATGGTAAATTCCCTGAAACGACACCCTTACCATTAGGGTGTTCTGCATACTCAGAGCGTGGTGAGCAAACCTCACCAGAAATGCAGTGTTGCCCATTTGGGATGTTAAATTGCCCACTAGAATCCAGGGAGGAATTATTTCGAACAAGTTTGGGGATAGAATTATCAAAACAAACGTCCACACCACGGACGCGTTTGCCATTGACGTTACAGGAATTGGTAGCATATCCTGTGAGTAAAGATCGTTCAACCAATCCAATAAGACGTGCTACCTCGTCCTTGAGAGTAGAGAGCTCCGTCCAGATGGAAGAAATCTCCTCATTGGATACAATTGCTGAAGTTTCACCTCCAGGGCTGGCCATGACAACAACTCCGTAAAATAAATGAGCACCAACCAACCAAGAAAGGCAAGCACGACCTGCCCAAAGGAAAAAGCAGTCACGGAGCCCAGCCAAATTTAAAACAGAACAAATAAAACTTCTGATATCCACGGCCAAAAGTCCAAGGCAAAAATCAAATCTTGGCTGAGTAAAAAATAGAGTTTTAAGCATAACATAATATAATATAAACCTGCGTGTGCCTGAGCGTGGTGTGTCTACCTCTAGATGAATGGGTTATGGCCCATGTACACACACTGCCCTCCCCATAGCCCTACTATGACAAGCCTGCTGATGTCATTCACTTTGAAATACAACTTTGGGAAAGGAGTAATCCAGTAATCTCTGTGGCGCATCCTATAACTCTGTAATGCTGTAGTGTGATAAACTAGTTAGATAGGACTTCTAATCTCAGACATGGAAGCTGTTTGTGTAGGGAGCAATGCTTTTTAGGCTAGTCACATTCACTACATTTCAAATGCTTTACTTTGGCAAGCCTGCTGATGTCATTCACTTTGAAATACACCTTTGGGGAAAAAGTAGCCCAGTAATCTCCATTGCATGTCCTATAACTGCATAATGGTGTAATGTAATAAACTAGTCAAGTAGGAGTTCTAATCCCAAACATATCAAATGTGTGTGTGTGTGTGTGTGTGTGTGTCTCTGTCTGTATAAGGAGCAATGCTTTTGGGGCTAGTTACACTCACTACAATTCAAATGCCCAACTTTGGCAAGCCTGCTGATGTCATTCACTTTGAAATACACCTTTGGGAAAGGAGTAGCCCAGTAATCTCCGTGGCGTGTCCTATACCTGTGTAATGCTGTAGTGTGATATAGTACTTTGGTAGGGGTTCTATTCCCAGATGTGGCAGGTGCAGATATTGGGGTGTGTTTTTTGTCTGTGGAGGGTGCAATGCTTTTGAGGCCATTCACACTCACTACAACCTCCACTGACCTACTTTGGCAAGCCTGCTGATGACATTCCCAGTGAAATACCCCTTTGGGGAAGGTGTGCACTAGTAATCTCTGTGGCATGTCCTATAACAGCGTATTGCTTTAGTGTTATATAGTAGTTTGGTAGGGGTTCTATCCCCAGAACATGGCAAGTGTGGATGTTTGTGTGTGTGTGTATTTCTTTGTCTGTGTAGGGTGCAATGCTTTTGTGGCCATTCACAGTCACTACAACCTCCATTGACCTTTGGCAAGCCTGCAGATGTCATTCACAGTAAAATACACCTTTGGGGAAGGAGTACTCCAGTAATCTCTGTGGCGCATCCTATAGCTGCATAATGCTGTAGTGTAAAAAACAAGTTAAGTAGGAGTTCTAATCCCCGACATGGCATGTGTGTGTCTGTCATTCATATCCTGTGTGGAGATGGGTCTGAGTGTGTAACAACTGGACTCATTGTGGAGTTGTTTTTGCATATTTCTTATATGATGACCCTATTATATGTCAGAATGTCCACCTTACAAGGATAACAGATGTGAAATAGATGAGAGGCTGGGGTGCCAATCCATACTTCTACATGTGAAATCAAGGCCTGGCGAACAGTTAGCAACCCTTGTTTTACCCAGAGAACACTCTCAACCCATGTCTCATACACAAACACACTTGCCTAGGCAACAACCGCTATGTTGGTAGTACCCTGCATATTGACCACAGATAGTAACCATGGTGTGATTGCTGTGGACTATAGAGGGCATGGCACCCTGTCCATCAGTACAATAGGCATGTACATGCAGACAGTGAGCCTTCACTATGTTTTCCACTGGATGCCTGAGTGCCATCAGATGTGACCCACAAAGGACATACCATGCCTTAAATACATGCCTTGTATGGACAGATGCCACTGACACAAGGGAATACCTGTATCGTGCTATCAATGTAGGTGTAGGGTCAACATGCTGTCCATTACCAGTTCCCACACATGAGGCCAGAACTGGCAAATCTGATGATAATCTGTAAACACAACATGGGCCAGACACCCCAGGTACAGTTCCATATGTCACTGTACATGCATGTGGGACATGTGCACATCCTAGACACTGTCCATGTCATGGACTAAAGAACACATACATGGCAAGCATTGCACAGCAATGGCCACACACAATAGTTATGGAGGTGACCGGATGGTGAGTAAAATGCCCACCTGTGTGGGCCAATCCATACACTACACCCCTGAGCCACACTGCAGACCATTGCCATGTGGCCTGATGCCAAGGTATACCCTTCACCTAGACTTGTATAGCCTTCTGGCACAGTCAAACACTACACACCAATGAAACAATGCACCCATGCATGTCAGTACTAGCACCCTGTGTCTGTGTGTGTGATGTATGATGCTTTCGACCACATTCACACTCACTACAACTCCCATTGTCATACTGAAGCATGCTGTCTGATGTCAGACACCTTCACATACCCTTTGCCCATATAACCTCTGGATAACCCCTGTGGTGCATGTGATACCTGTGCATTACTGTATTATGGCAAACTAACTGGTTAGGAAGTGTATTCCTGACCCTGCCAAGTATGTCAATGTGTGTGAGTCCCTGAGAGAGTGTGGCTGTGTTGAAATTGACATCTGTTTATGTGGACATGCACGTGTACTACACCTACTGTATCACTGCCATATCACTGTTGCAGCTGTCACTCACCATCACATATATGTTTGGACAGCTTTTCAACATGTACGCTAAGTGGTGCATGCAATAACTGCATAGACATGTGATAGCAATACATAGTCAGTTAGAGGTTTGAAACCCTGTCCTGGTAGGTGTGTGACACAAACATATTTAGATTTTACTCTCCCACCCACTCCCTGACTTACTTTGTCTCTGTCTGTCTCTCTCACTCCCTCTCTGGTGGATGTGGAGAACTGCACCTGCTTTGTCATAGGCAGCAGCTTGTGTTTTGCAAGTGATGCTCATGATCAGCTGATGGCCTCTGCATGAATTTCTGCCCTCCTGTAGCTGATTGCATGTGGAACAGCTGTGGTGACATTCCCATAGCCAATTGCATGGAAACACACTCCAATATCTAGGAACATTATGTTGGTGTTGGGCCTTTTCATTCACTGTGAGCAGGACCTAGATCTGGTGTTTGGCAAACAGCATCACAGATGGATTTGGGATTTATTTCTAACAGCATACACTGTGGAAACAGGCCAACACACAGGATGAGGATGTGCCTGACATGACTAAAGAATGTAAGTGTTGCTATTCTGCATTTGGAGTAATGTCGGTTTAACAGGGTGTGTGTGGATATGGCTGGTCTACATGTTTTAATACCTGTCATGACAGTGCTATGTTTTTGAGGAAACTCCCATCTGTAAGGTTATCTGCAGACTGGGCAGTGTGTGGAGCCTTTTGTTTCTTGTGTTACTCACATAACACCTATCTGGGAACTGCAGAAGCATAGTGTGAGGATTGCAGTCAGTACATGGTGACAGTCATGCGAGTTACTGACTTCATATCCCTCACAGGACATATGTCACAACAAACCCTGGTACAACAGTAAATGTATAAGGTTATCACAGCAACATGCCGATATTGGGGCAGTGTTCATAGCTCCAGCCACAAGTCTGTCAACCTTTGTACATATGTCATGCAGTAAGAGGTGCATATGCCCTGTATACCATTAGTTATTGGCATCATACCTGATAACAAGCCAGTCAGATATCAGACTGCAAGACATGTTATGTATAGTAGGGGTTGTTTCTGAGGACATAGCTAGGCCAGGCTCCAGTTGTGTGTACAGTACTGGGGTCTGTGTACTTAGGGTGATTGTCGACAGTATGTTTATTGTGCATATGTACCTCGGGCTGTGCACAAATTGTGGTAGATGCCATTGTTTTCAGTCATGTTCTATCTGATGTTACATTTTGCTCCAGTGTATGGTACCCTATTGGCTCACATGTCTGTAGGCCAGACACACCCGTGTCCCATACCACAGACAGCCATCGGACCACACAGTGCCATGACCCAGTGTATGTAGAGTCAGTGTGTGAGTGGCACATATGAGGATGGTGTTTATCAGACAGTCCATATATTGTCATATTAAGCTTGTGTACCATATGTGACTGTGGCTGTGTTTACATTGGTTGTGGGTATGCACTTTCACACAGATGTCTGTTACTCTGTGCTGTGACATGCATGTAGAGCCCACTATAACCGCAGGTACATGTGTATTCCCCCATACAAAATGTAGTCCAGTGTTGTGGCAGTCTGCCTGTAGTTTGCACAGTGCTTTGTGACATGTCTAGCAGCCTACTGTAATTACCCAGTGTGCTGATATGACCAGTTATTTGCAAGACATGCTGCTGCCAGGCCACCATAACTGTTGTATATTTCTGACAAAGCAGTGGGATTATGTACAGATGTATGTCACTAACTACTGGCTAGTATGTGGCCATTTGACCCCTGCACCACCAGGCATTATGTCTCAGGACAGACTGGCGTGCATGCATGCATAAACAGTGTGGGCATATGTAGTCCAGTATTTATGTGATATACCCATGTACATGACTATTATCCACATTGAGAGGTGTGGTCCACATGTCTCGCATGAAGGGGATATGTGTACACCACTGGACTGACCACAGAGTGCCAGACTGTCCACATATATTGGTCATATCTCTGCTGTAGTCCACAGGATCATTACTGTGCTAGCACTGGTACTGTACTATGATGCCCTTAGGATGTCTGTCAGTAGCCAATGGTGCACATGTTAAAAGCAGATGTGACCTCCACAGACAGCATGTCTGTTAAGACAACCCCTATTACAGTAGCAACAGTCTACATATTCACATGCAATACATACATGACATCCCCTTGCACTAAGAGGTTGGGACTATTGGGGCTGATGTAGGACTCCACTCCATGTTCTGGACATATGATGAACATATATGTATATATATATATATATATATATATATATATATATATATATATATATATATATATATATCCATATATCTGTATAGATATATACACATATACATATTGACATACACAGATGAATATATATATATATATATATATATATATATATATATATATATATATATATATAGATATACATATATATATATACATATAAACACTCAAATATATACATATACACAGCAATATATGTCTACACATATACAGATATAGATACATATGCACATATACTTATGGATATCTACATATATACCAACAGTAATCATTATATATGAATAGATATGTATGTACATATAGTTATAGATATCTACATATATCAACATAAATAGGTATATCTGTGCACATAGGATGTGCATATATATATATACATATATATATATATATATATATATATATATATATATACATACAAAGAGATCTACACATGACCATATATATATATATATATATATATATATATATATATATATATATATATATATATATATATATATATGATGCACTATACAGATGTGGAGACAGACATATGTATGAATATACATGTGTATGTACATGTAGACATATATCAACATATGTATATCTATATATCCATATTCCTGGCATGTGTAAACATCACGGTTGTGTATACCTTCCCAGATGTATCTCACCGTATGTATCTGATATGTGTACATTATGATATAACAACATATGTGATTAAACAGTAAGATCAATAACAAGTACTACACAATTGTGGAAGTAAAAGCAATTGTTCAATACTAATCAATATGTGTATTGACAGATGTATTGGAAAAACAACGACTGTCTTCACAGTAGTCATGGAGTAGTGGTTAACTGTTGTGACTAAAGTGTACAAGGTCCTGGTTTCAAGACCTGCAAGGGCTGTTTATTTTGTTGCTGGGTAGAACAAGGGCTGTCAGATACAGAGTGGTTAAGGCAGTTTTGAGCAGCTTTAAATGGCTTTGCGCAGGTTTGCGTGAAGCTAAGTGGTGCTAACGTATGGTTAAACTTATGGGTGCTTACACAGTGTGGGCTTTGCTTACCAGTGTGCAAATCTGCTTAGCTGTTATATTGGAGCAATGTTGACACCTGCTAAGCATGGCTTAGCCCTGGTAACCAGTTCTCACCACCCAGTCTAATGACATAGCAGGGTAATGACATTTGTAATAAGTGTATATAATGCCATGTACAATACATGCACCTATGTGCTGTCCTTACAATAGCAAGGAGTGTGAGTGTCATGTCTGGGACACACAAGTATATGAGACCTGTACAGCACTGTTATCCATGTGAATGTGTTACATACAGGGGTAGTAACCCAGGGTACATGCTGTCACACTAGCATGTAGTGTATCATAACAGTACTACTGTTGGCAGTTCTTTCCCCGGTAAGAGTAGAGTGTTAAATGTAGTACTGACAACAAGCACACCTGCAAGCATAGCTGGACTCTGAGGCCTCCCTGTCATGTTCCTGGTGTGTGAGCTGTGTCACAGTATATATCCCCTACAGGATAATAATCTGACATGTGGAATGTAACTATAGACTACCGTCTATAGAGCACATGTTAGTGAGGGCTTCCAGCATGTAGTTATGGCATACATATTGTTGTCAAATGTCTATCTGTCAACACATACATCCTCCTGCATAGCTACTTGCCAAGCGGATGACTGTCAGTCCCTGTACAGATGTGCAGATGGCAGGTATCCAGCTGGGATATGTACAGGCAACCTATGCTTGATTGACACTGACATGTCTGCCGAGCTGTGTAATAACTGGCACATATAGGAGACAATACCCTGTATGCACCACATACCATGGGTACCTCCACTACACTATAACAGTCAACAGAACATGATTGGGTACAGGTCTCCATCACAGACACTAACCATGTGTTGTAATACATGTTGCAGACATGTCAACTGGAAAACCTCAGAGGCCATGTGCAGGAGGCACCTAGAGGATTGGGTGATGCATGTCACTCTCACCCTGAGGGTCACCACAGTGGTGTCTGTCGATAGATTGCCTGCTGGCACATGGCAGGTGGCATGATACCACTGTACACACATCACATTCACAACCCATCTCTCCATGGACAATAGCCAGGTACACACTTATGACCACCTGCAGCGATGCACCCCAGTATTGACACATGTGTACGTGTGCATTTCTGAGGATAGCAGTGTCTGTGTGTTAGTACACCTGTATTTGGGAATTCCATGAGGGCCTTCACAACCACCGCAACACCCATTGCCATAGTCAGTTGTGGCTGCTGCTATATCGGACATTACATGTACCCTGTTACACTCCTCTCCCTCCCAGCTACACGAGCCTTGCAGTACCAGCACAACAGTATTGTACAAATGGGTCTATAGGCATGGAATACCCATTGAGTTCTGGCAAGTGTGTGCATCTGTGGATGTCTTTATATCTATAAGGTACAGCATTCTGAGGCCACATACTCCTATTACAATACACATTGCCATACAGTAGTACAGATAGTGTTGTTGCTGCCCATAGGTAAGGCATGACAATGTAACACCCTACAATGCCTGTGGCATGTGCATTAGATGCATATCCCTGTAGTACCACTGTTGGGATATACAATGAGTTGTATTGCAGTCGGGGGCAATGTGTGATGGTGGGTATGTCAGAGTGTCATCATGGGTTCCAGAGAGTACAATATCCACTGGGGGATGTGGGTGCTGTGTACACTGCCATTACACCATAGTTCACCTGGTATATGTCCCATGTACCACTTTATGGTGACCACTGTCACCAAAAACAATTCCCCTGCACAGAGAGTGTTGCACGGCCAAAATGAACTAAATCAAAAATGAACAGCCAGCAACAAAAAGCTGTGGAAATAAGGTTTATTAAGTCATAACTTCAAATAACAGACCAGTTTTGGCTTGGATTTCACCTAGCCTTCATCAGTGTAACTTTACAAAAAACAATTGAAGTCATATATACTTTAGAATTAATTAGCAACAAAAAGTGATTGGAGAACTCATGAATATTAATATAACTATTCATAAATATTCATAAATGTTCATTCAATCCAGGATGAAAAAGCGAGCCCAGTTTAACAATCCATATTTTCTCCTTAATATTTAATTTGCTATGCCAACCAGATTTATGCGAACGATCACCAATAATCTTATCAATAACCAAAAAATGGAATTTAGCTGTATTATGTTTAGATGTATGTTTATAAAGTGCATTGCTTGTTCTTTTGTATTTGATATCACTCAGATGTTCTGAAACCCTTAACTTAAAAGGTCTAGACGTTTGACCAATATAGAAAGCATACCAGCTGCAACAAGCCATGTAGATGATCCAATCAGAGTTACAATTAGCAAAAAATCTGATATCATATACAATGCTGCTGTTACTGCTGGAAAAATGTTTAGTTCTTAATACATATTTACAATTGTTACAATGGCGACAGGGCATACAGCCAATGAGCTTATCACCCATAATGGTAGTCTGTGCCAACTGTAAATGCATGGAATCAGAATGGTGCTTATGATGATTAAAATAAGCACCCAAATTTTTGCCCTTCCTGAAAGAAAAGGAACATATTGGAGCAATAATGGAAAACAATGTAGGATCCGCTAAAAGAATATTCCAATTGCTTTTAATAATGTCAATAAACTTATTGGTATTTCTCTCATATGTGGTGGTAAGATGTAAAATGTTGGATTTATGTACTTGTTTATGTTTGTATTTGAGAAGTTCCTCCCTGGGTAGATGTGATGCATAATTCCTGGCAGTGGAAACATATCCAGAACTGTAACCTCTATTTTTAAAACTATTGGTCAGATCCTGGCTATAAAGGCGAAAAGTATCATCATCAGAATAATTCCGTCTTACCAGAGTAAACTGTGATTTAGGAATGCTTCTGGCTATATGTTTTGGATGAAAGCTGGATGCATGGAGCAAAGTGTTATATTCAGGAAATTTCCTGTATATTTGAGTGTTTAGTGTATTATCAGCATTCCTGGTTACCATGATGTCCAAAAAGGTAATCTGATATTGATCATAGGTAATGGTAAAATGAAGTCCCCATTTATTGTCGTTAAGATAATGAACAAACTCATGTAAATATTCAGTATCTGCCCTCCACACCATCCAGAAATCATCCAAATATCTTCGCCAAATGTCAATCTGCAGTAATAAAGATTATGTGTATCATCATAAATGATGTGATCCTCAACAAATGCCATATATAAATTGGCATAAATCGGGGCAAAAGATGCCCCCATAGCAGTACCCTTAATTTGGAGATAGCATTGCTTATCGTAAAAAAACACATTTTTGGTAAGCACATGTTCTATCAAGATTATCAAGAAAGTATTAAAGCCAGGTGTGTACATGTTGGATTTGTAAAGCCAGTATTCAATAGCATCCAAATCAGCCCAATGGGGTATATTCGTGTATAATGAAGTCACATCTAACGTACATAACCACCAGTCATTCTCAATCTGCATTTCATTAATAATACCCAGAAATTGTGTAGTATCCTGTATTCTAGATCTTACCCAGGAAAGTAAAGGTTTTAGATATTTAGTCAAAAATTCAGATAGAGGTTCAGTTAAAGAGCCAGTCCCAGCCACAATAGGTCTCCCTGGTGGATGTAAAAGATCCTTATGAATTTTAGGCAAGAAGTAAATGTATTGCCTAATGGGGTCTTTGATGGTCAAGTGTCTTAAGGTATCACATGTTATAATCCCATTTTCCAATGCTGAATTAAGAAATGTATCAATCTGTTGCTTGAACATGGATGTGGGATCTAATGGCATCTTAGTGTAGTACCTGGCATCATCAAGTTGTTTGTGTGCCTCGATATCATAATCAATCCAGTTCATTACATCAATTGCCCCTCCTTTGTCAGCAGTAGTGATTACTAATTCTTTGTTGTGCACTAATTCTGCTAAACATAATGTTTCAGACTCTGAAATATTGTTAGACATAGGTGAAATAGTATTAGCAAAAAAATGCAAATCCTTGAAGACCCCATGTTGGAATAAGCTCACAGATGGATGCATGGGTGGTGGAAAACTGGAAGGATGATATCTAAAATTATCAGATAAATGATGCTGTTCATTGTTATCCTGAAAATATAATTTAAGGTTAATTAACCTACAAAAAGTTACTACGTCTTGAGCAAAAATATCCTCAAACACAAAAAACAGGTATAAAAGACAACCCTTTATTTAACAAAGCAATCTGTTGTTCAGTTAAAACAGTGTTGGAAATATTGCATACATTATTGTGTGCAGATATGTTTACTTGTTGGTCAATAACTCCATAAGGTTCTGTAGACTTGTGACTTTTTTTGTGTTTCCTACCTCCCCTCTTGTATGGCCTAAAGGGGTCCCAAAATTATTACGCTTAGGGGTAGGGGAGTCCGTGGCTTGCTGTGAATCCATGTCTGTACCAGAAGAGCTATCAGCATCTCTGGTGTCACTATGATTGCCATGTCTTTTCAAAATAGATCTCGGTCGTTTACATTTGGGATTTGGGTTCCTACTTCTGTGAGTGTCTTCAAACCTGACATGTCTGGTTTGTTTAAATGGTTGGCCACGTTCATAATCTGTTTGGTCTCTAGAAAACTTTTTAAGTTTCGTTTCTTTCAATTTTGTTTCAAAACTAAGCAGATCAGAACTGAGTTTGGACAAAAAACCCTGAAAAAAGGTTTCATCTTGGTATTGATTACATTGCTCTATACGCTTGCTGACCTTAAGTGTTTCCTGGTCAATAGTCCTGACATAATAACTGGATAATGTCTGTACGAATCTCATAGAGCATTCTTGCTGTACAGATGTCCAGTCACTGGTCAGCATATCATCAGGCTCTGCTACCAAATGTTGGAATTTCACCATAAGGCCCCTGGGAGTTATACACTTTATCATATATGCCTTAAATAGTTTGTGATGCATACATTGGATCTCAATGCTTTTATGTTTTTATTCAAATCACGAAATAATTTTTCACAGCATTGTTCAGGATTGGCAATAGTATTATGTTCTAAACCATTCGGTTGTTCACCAATTCTAAAAGCCACAAGATCATCCCTATCTGAGGAAAGGCCAATGAGAATCCTATTTAAATCCATATTGAGATGAAAAATATCAAATACACAATAAGGGTCACAACACCACGTCCTAATGTCCCACAATGTATATATATAGAAAAAACTGGACAATAATGGCCTCAATAAAGATTTTTGTAGATTACGTTGGAAAAAAAGGGGGCCACGTCCAGACCAGAAACTAGGACAATAATGGTAGTTGTGAATTCCTAAAGTAGCTTCAAAGGAACAATAAATTCAAATATATTCAAAAAGTCCAAAAATAGTAATATGATGTAAATTTCACCACTACTGAATATATTAATATATTAATAAAATGTTGTCAACATGATCCAATAGTATGGCATCTCAAAAGAACTCTAATATAAATAATCTATTATTGGACAAACAAAAAAAAAAAAAATATATATATATATATATATATATAGATCTATCTCTCAATATAGCTCCAAGGGGGTGGGTGAATATCCCAATTTATCCTAAGGAAGCAAATAAAAAATAGCTTGGAGCCAAAACCTAAACATGTATCATTAAATCCAACTAATAATCTCTAATCTCGATAGAGCAATTCAAAAAATAAAATTAAAAGAAGCTAGTTGTCATCCAATGTGTTCAACCAATCTATATGAATGTACCGAATTCTAAATCCAAACAGAATAGGGTTAGAGCCATATAATGTGAACATCAAAAAGTTCCATAAGTAGTAAACAGAAGTAACAAGCAAGTAATAAACATCCCTGATCAATAAACTGGAATAGTAGAGGATTACTAGTCCTTATTATAAGTAAGCCCCCAAAAAATATGGAAAACAACAGTCTCCAATCACTTTTTGTTGCTAATTAATTCTAAGGTATATATGACTTCAACTGTTTTTTTGTAAAGTTACACTGATGAAGGCTAGGTGAAATCCAAGCCGAAACCGGTCTGTTATTTGAATTTATGACTTAATAAACCTTATTTCCACAGCTTTTTGTTGCTGGCTGTTTGTTTTTGGTTTAGTTCATTTTGGCCGTGCAACACTCTCCGTGCAGGGGAATTGTTTTTGGTTGCGTATTCCTTGGTTTCCTGCTGGAGGTCCGTGGTGTGCTGTGAAGACATATCTGTATCAGATGTTGCATTAGATGTTGTGTTCTACGAGCTCATATTTTCCTGATGCATATATGATTACATATTTATTTGGTGGATGCCCAGCATTTCTTTAATGGTGAACTATTGCTCCAGACCTTATTTACACTCTACATCCATTTTTTCATTGCGGAGGCGCCTCGTGGCATTGGCGTATAGCGTACCGATGGTTTTTCAGCTTGGTGTGTTATGAGGTGATATTACTTGGTAACAGCATTGTTTTTTCTTCTTTTTTTCATGAAACTTATATTATAAAAACTTTTTACAACAATGGATGGTCTTGTGCGGTTGAGATATAGCATATATACGATTACTTGGCCTGAGGCGTTCTTTCGAAAACAACAGGAAGGCGATATCTAAAGGAGTATTTTGGACTTTTTTGAATAACTGTGGATTTGAATATTTTTTGCCTGGGACATTTTGTCGAAAATTGATTATATTTTTTACATATGTGGACATTGTTTTGGGACATTACTGTTCTTGAGTATCCATTACCATCATTCTTATGGGATACATGTTATTTCAGTAAGGACAATTAAGTCCCTTTATTCTTGCTCCACTGAATAGTCATCAGCTGAACACCTAAGGATTATGGTGACTTATTTATTTTAGCAAAACATTTCATAATATTGTACTATCCAGTTATTGGATTTCATTTAGATATTGGTGAACATCTATTTTACGTTCTGTTGTTTCCTGTTGGAACTGTTCATGTTTATTTTTAACAGTACATGGATAAATGTATAGCTACTTATATATATTGTACTAAGCTATTTATCAGCAATTTTATTCAAATGTATTGTTTACATGTTGGATGTTTCACATTGCATTCTCTTAGTATTGTTTAGATTTTGGATATCCTATAAACATTTTTGGCCTTTTTTTACTTTCTACTATTGCTCGGGTATTGGAACTGATTGCTTTTTAGTAAGATCTTTATGACAGCATGTTGGTCCATACATATTGTGATTAGTTTTTCACTATTTTCATGTCAGTTTGAATGATAGCCTCAATACTAAGCTTTTTGAGGCGACTATTTACTGTTGTTTTCCATATTTTTGGGGGGCTTACTTATAATAAGGACTATTAATCCTCTACTATTCCAGTTTATTGATCAGGGATGTTTATGACTTGCTTGTTACTTCTGTTTACTACTTATGGAACTTTTTGGTGTTCACATTATATGGCTCTAACTCTATTCTGTTTGGATTTGGAATTCGGTACATTCATATAGATTGGTTGAACACATTGGATGACAACTAGCTTCCTTTAATTGCATTTTTTGAATTGCTCTATCGAGATTAAAGATTATTAGTTGGATTTAATGATACATGTTTAGGTTTTGGCTCCAGGCTATTTTTTACTTGCTTCCTTAGGATATATTGGGATATTCACCCACCCCCTTGGAGCTATATTGAGATTATATATATATATATATATATATATATATATATATATATATATATATATATATATATATATATCTATATGTATATTTTTGTTTGTCCAATAATAGATTATTCATATTAGAGTTCTTTTGAGATGCCATACTATTGGATCATGTTGACAAAATTTTATTAATATATTAATATATTCAGTAGTGGTGAAATTTACATCATATTACTATTTTTGGACTTTTTGAATATATTTGAATTTATTGTTCCTTTGAAGCCACTTTAGGAATTCACAACTACCATTATTGTCCTAGTTTCTGTTCTGGACATGGCCCCCTCTTTTTGCCAACATAATCTACAAAAATCTTTATTGAAGCCATTATTGTCCAGTTTTTTCTATATATATATATATATATATATATATACATTGTGGGACATTAGGACGTGGTGTTGTGACCCTTATTGTGTATTTGATATTTTTCATCTCAATATGGATTTAAATAGGATTCTCATTGGCCTTTCCTCAGATAGGGATGATCTTGTGGCTTTTGGAATTGGTGAACAACCGAATGGTTTAGAACATAATACAATTGCCAATCCTGAATAATGTTGTGAAAAATTATTTCGTGATTTGAATAAAAACATGAAAGCATTGAGATCCAATGTATGGCATCACAAACTATTTAAGGCATATATGATAAAGGGTATAACTCCCAGGGGGCTTAGGGTGGAAATCCAACCTTTGGTAGCAGAGCCTGAAGATATGCTGACCAGTGACTGGACATCTATACAGCAAGAATGCTCTATGAGATTCGTACAGACATTATCCAGTTATTATGTCAGGACTATTGACAAGGAAACACTTAAGGTCAGCAAGCTTATAGAGCAATGTAATCAATACCAAGATGAAACCTTTTTTCAGAGTTTTTTGTCCAAACTCAGTTCTGATCTGCTTAGTTTTGAAACACAATTGAAAGAAAGGAAACTTAAAAAGTTTTCTAGAGACCAAACAGATTATGAACGTGGCCAACCGTTTAAACAAACCAGACATGTCAGTTTTGAAGACACTCTCAGACGTAGGAACCCAAATCCCAAATGCAAACGACCGAGATCTATTTTGAAAAGACATGGCAATCATAGTGACACCACCGATGCTGATACCTCTTCTGGTACAGACATGGATTCACAGCAAACCACGGACTCCCCTACCCCTAAGCGTAATAATTTTGGGACCCCTTTAGGCCATACAAGAGGGGAGGTAGGAAACACAAAAAAAGTCACAAGTCTACAGAACCTTATGGAATTATTGACCAACAAGTAAACATATCTGCACACAATAATGTATGCAATATTTCCAACACTGTTTAAACTGAACAACAAATTGCTTTGTTAAATAAAGGGTTGTCTTTTATACCTGGTTTTTTTTTGTGTCTGAGGATGTTTTTGCGCAAGACGTAGTAACTTTTTGTAGGTTAATTAACCTTAAATTATATTTTCAGGATAACAATGAACAGCATCATTTATCTGATAATTTTAGATATCATCCTTCCACTTTTACACCACCCATGCATCCATCTGTGAGCTTATTCCAACATGGGGTCCTCAAGGATTTACATTTTTCTGCTATTACTATTTCACCTATGTCTAACAATATTTCATAGTCTGAAACATTATGTTTAGCAGAATTAGTGCACAACAAAGAATTAGTAATCACTACTGCTGACAAAGGAGGGGCAGTTGTTGTAAAGAACTGGATTGATTATGATATAGAGGCACACAAACAACTTGATAATGCCAGGTACTACACTAAGATGCCATTAGATCCCACATCCATGTTCAAGCAACATATTGATGCATTTCTTAATTCAGCATTGGAAAATGGGATTATAACATCTGATACCTTAAGACACTTGACCATCAAAGACCCCATTAAGCAATACATTTACTTCTTGCCTAAAATTCATAAGGATCTTTTTACATCCACCAGGAAGACCTATTGTGGCTGGAACTGGCTCTTTAACTGAACCTCTATCTGAATTTTTGACTAAATAACTAAAAGCTTTACTTTCCTGGGTAAGATCTAGGATATAGGATACTACACAATTTCTGGGTATTATTAATGAAATGCAGATTGAGAATGACTGGTGGTTATGTACATTAGATGTGACTTCATTATTCACGAATATACCCCATTGGGCTGGTTTGGATGCTATTGAATACTGGCTTTACAAATCCAACATGTACAAACCTGGCTTTAATACTTTCTTGATAATCTTGACAGAACATGTGCTTACCAAAAATGTGTTTTTTTACGATAAGCAATGCTATCTCCAAATTAAGGGTACTGCTATGGGGGCATCTTTTGCCCCTATTTATGCCGATTTATATATGGCATTTATTGAGGATCACATCTTTTATGATGATACACATAATCTTTATTTACCGGAGATTGACATTTGGCGAAGATATTTGGATGATTGCTGGATGGTGTGGAGGGCAGATATTGAATACTTACATGAGTTTGTTCATTATCTTAACGACAATAAATGGGGACTTCATTTTACCATTACCTATGATCAGCATCAGATTACCTTTTCAGACATCATGGTAACCAGGAATCCTGATAATACACTAAATACTCAAATATACAGGAAATTTCCTGAATATAACACTTTGCTCCACGCATCCAGCTTTCATCCAAAACACATAGTCAGAAACATTCCTAAATCACAGTTCATCAGGGTAAGATGGAATTGTTCTGATGATGATACTTTTCGCCTTTATAGCCAGGATCTGACCGATAGGTTTAAAAATAGAGGTTACAGTTCAGGATATGTTTCCACTGCCAGGAATTATGCATCACATCTACCCAGGGAGGAACTTCTCAAATACAAACATAAACAAGTACATAAATCCAACATTTTATGTCTTACCACCACCTATGGGAGAAATACCAATAAGTTTATTGACATTATTAAAAGCAATTGGAATATTCTTTTAGCGGATCCTACATTGTCTTCCATTATTGCTCCAACATGTTCCTTTTCTTTCAGGAAGGGCAAAAATGTGGGTGCTTATTTTAATCATCATAAGCACCATTCTGATTCCATGCATTACAGTTGGTACAGACTACCATTATGGGTGATAAGCTCATTGGCTGTATGCCCTGTGGCTAATTGTAACTCTGATTGGATCATCTACATGGCTTGTTGCAGCTGTCATGCCTTCTATATTGGTCAAACGTCTAGACCTTTTAAGTTAAGAGTTTCAGAACATCTGTGTGATATCAAATGCAAAAGAACAAGCAATGCACTTTATAAACACACACTTAAACATAATACAGCTAAATTCCATTTTTTGGTTATTGATAAGATTATTGGTGATCGTTCGCATAAATCTGGTTGGCATAGCAAATTAAATATTAAGGAGAAAAAATGGATTGTTAAACTGGACTCGCTTTTTCATCCTGGATTGAATGAACATTTATGAATATTTATGAATAGTTATATTAATATTCATGAGTTCTCCAATTACTTTTTGTTGCTAATTAATTCTATGGTATATATGACTTCAATTGTTTTTTTGTAAAGTTACACTGATGAAGGCTAGGTGAAATCCAAGCTGAAACCAGTCTGTTATTTGAAGTTATGACTTAATAAACCTTATTTCCACAGCTTTTTGTTGCTGGCTGTTCATTTTTGACCACTGTCACCATCAACCATACAGGTAACTGATACCACAATCCAACCCAGTTATGCATGTGCTGTGTGCAGCCTACCTGTAACACATTGAACACACGGGCAAGTTAGTTAGCACCAACAGGCCCAGGTCTCTTGGATGTGTGTCTGCTTGTTATGTGTCTGTTAATGTGTATATGATGGTATGCCACACTATGTATTGTTCATATACAACCTTTGCATCCCCCATTAGCATACTGTACATGTCTGGGGATGTTCTGCATGTAACATGTAGCCTGGAATACACCTCACCCTAAATGCTGTATGGTGTATGTAATGAAAGCCAGACAGTTCAATAGCACTACATACCTAGGTAGGAGTCTAGTCCCAGTGTTGCCAAGTAAGAGTGTCCGTGTATGTGGATGGGTCTACATAAGGTTGCAGAATATACATGTCCCAGTGGTTCACCTGTCCATGTGGCACAGGCAATAACTGTTATACAAATCTGTGACATGTGTCCAACTGTACCCTGGATATGTCACAGCCATGGTGTCACCACAGTGCCATACCCCTTGTGGAATATGACTGCAGACCATCCTCCTGCTGACACATGTACACCTACAACACAAATGAATAACATTATGGAGACCACAACCAACCAGTGTTACTAATAACTATAATGCATCATTGCTTGATGGCTACACTACCTGACATGTATGCATTAAACATTACTCCTGACAACATGTTACACTGCAGTACTTTGGTACACGGTAGTACAGTCACCGTTTGCATCAGAACCATATTAGCTGTCCCTGCATTGATGTTATGGATGACAGGGATGTGGCACAGGTATCATCATTTGCACATGGTGTGTTGTTGGTTTGCCAGAGGCCGAGGGTGGGCCATACATTTGACACCATGTTTGTGTGTGAGGGGTGTAATGAGTTGAACTGGGCATGGTGATGTGGTGTGTGTAGGTATGGGGTTGCCGTAGGTGTGTTTGTATAGTGTGTGGGTATGCATGCACACAGTTCTGCCATGTGGCTACCCTATACAGGTATTTACGGACAGCTGCAGACCATACCTGGCAGGGTGTGCAGTTTATCGCCTCTGGCCATGGACACATGGACTGCGCCTACCAGGTGTTCCATGGGCATGTTCAGGTACAGGCCTCGATGTGCTACTCTCCCCTGATGATGACAAATATACACTGGAACCTGGTCCCTCCTGGGACTGGCCAGGACCATGTGCTTGTGGCCTGCTGTGGTGTGGTGTGGACAGTGCCCCCCCTGCAGTGCTGGAGCTGTTACTGCCACTACGGGAGCACCTTGGTGTCTTAGCACGTCCACGTTGACCACCAGCTGTTGATGTCACTGGCCTACGTCTACACGGCCGTTGCCGCACTCCCACCACATGTTCAAGCACAGACAAACCACAGTGGATGAGGCCCATCATCTCACCAAACCATCTATTCATGACCTCAGTATGAGCACGAAAGGCCCCAGATAGTTAATGGAAAATTGTCACTTACAGATGTGAGAGCAGCCCTCTGCAGCATCATGCCCTGTCTGGTGTACAGTTCCATACATGCCTGCACCCCCATGACAGCCTGAAACATGCATCTAGTGGTACCAGTTGTGGTGCATCTCCCAGGGACATGATGACCAGCGGCCTTACCATGAGCACACTGGGATATCTGCCTATGTGGTGCCCTGCCAGACATCTGGCTATGTCTGCTGTGACCAGACACAGTAGGCATGGATACCACACTCTCCTGTGTACTGCCACCAACTGCCAGATGTCCCTCTGCTCTGGCCACTGGTGATGGGGTATGTATAGGCACTGAAACTGTGTGCGGGCTTAGGGTGGCTAAGAGAGCGATGTCAAATGATGGTGTTTTTGGCCCCTGACAACCCCACCTGTGCCTCAACAGTACTTTCATCATCTCCGGTGTCTGTATGGACACCGACATCAGATTGCATTCAGGAAGGACCCTGACCCACCTCACCACCTGTGGGGGAAAACAAGAAACGCAATTTAAGACCTGTACAGCATTGCATAACACACACACACACACACGCACACACACACACACACACACACACACACACACACACACACACACACACACACATGCACACACACGCACACACATTCCACCTTAATACCTACCTGTCCATGAATTTACACAGTCCCACATTTATTCACATATGTTCCCCATCTTGCATCACACTTGGTAGCATACACTGATTAATACCACTCATTAGTGTATCATTCCTCTAAATGCCTAGACAAGTGATCACAACACAAGACCTGTTACTCCATTATCTCCTTGACCTGAGTGGAGTGGTTTTACATGGCCTCACTGCTGTCATTCAATGTTCACCCTGTGTATGTTCAGACATCATGAGCATGGCCCCTGTATGTGAGGGGATACTACGTTCCCTGCATAATGTCATGCACTGGTGTGTCATGTGTAAGTATTGCTCGGTACATGCAAGATATGCTGCGCAATCAACTTATCATGTGAAAACTGTAATATATGGATACACTCCCTGGTGTTGTCTAGCAATTCCCCAATGCATCTGTAGTGCTGTATACATGGGTTGTCATTCACCTCTCCGCTGAATGCAATATTAAGGATATACCTGGTGTCTACTTTCCTTCCCAATGCATGTTCCATGCTACAGACCTTATTATACTATCAGGTGTCCTGTGATTGCATATCAGACAAGTATTCCTGGTGTGTCATGTGTCAGTCCATGTCCATGTACTGCACAATCTCAAAGGGAAGTACTGCCATATGAACAACCCCACAGTCACACATGTGCATGCATGGACACCCACACAAACACACACACACATGCACACACATCCTACATGCATCAACCTCCCCTCACTTCACCAGAGTGACCAAACAGACAAAATAACCACACACACACACACACACACACACACACACACACACACACACACACACACACACACACACACACACAGGTGAGGTTGCACAAAGATAGTACATACAGCCCTCCTATTACCCATCTGTCAATATGCATAACATATGGTACACAACAGCATGCAGTGCAGCTATAGTCAATCCATTCTAGTAACACTATACATGTGTTTGATCCATGGGCTGTGTTAATAGGTGATATCCCTTCCCCTGGATACCACTGCACCCATGTACACAGTATTGCTTTGCACCTGTTCTGCACCTTGCCATGTACTGTGCACCAAACCTCACAGGTGTACAACCCATTGCTGAATGTGTAGTACTGTGTCAGTTATGTCAGCTCTAATGCTCACAGCCCCTATGTTTTTCAGCAACACATTATGTGGACAGATGTCATTTGTGAATGTCTGATGTCTGGTTTACAGATCTCAACATCAGCGGACCATATATGACCAATCCAATACTATAACACTGACAACCGTCAGACCACACAGTGGCTATGGGGAGTGTACACACCCTTATCGATATGATGCACCCTTCCTTGATTTGCCATGGGACCACATCACCGCATATATTAACAGTACATGATCCTGATATGTGACATATGTCCTGTAAATTCACATGCAGGGTCTATGAAATGTGTTAGGTGTGCGGATGCTGACCGTAATGCATACACTCCGTGTGTGCATATGTGTGCACACCCTTATCATGATGGTTTGTTGCACCTATTTTTATGTGTACTACAGCAGTCATTATTCTTGGCAGGGTATACTAGCATGGGCCATCTGCATTTGCCAGTGTATGGTCAGTCTGCCCTACACATGTCCCCAAATCTGCATGATTGCACTGTCTACTCATGTGCACATCCCTTGGTGTTCACACACTGCCGTCACTATTGCTGTGGGGTAGGGTTATGTCTGCCACAGTTCATGAACCTGACTGTGTGCAGATACAGCCATTCTTAGCATCCTTAGGATCCCTGCTGCAGTGTACTGGTGTGTCATGCTGACCACCCCTCTGCACCTTCAGCCTTTTTGCAGATGCTTGACAAGTATGGCCTACACATGGGTCAGTTTGCAGTGTCGCATACACTGAACACCATGTGTTACAGCCTAGTCCAAGCTAATAATGTGGACTACAGTAATACGGTATGCCATAGTGTACATCTGTAACAGTTGTCATTGTAATACTGGTATAGACATTGGTGTTGCACTGTATAAGCGTGATGTTTCACACATGTCCATGCTGTAGGCCAAGTGTCCCACCATTATGTTAATCCCTGTGGACACATTTTGCAATGACAGGATGTAAGTTATCTTGCAGGTGTCTGACATACCCTTCCAATACCCCATCATTGTCACCACTGTGATGCAGTGCATTTAACAGCAACAATAAGTGAACATGTACAGCATGCATTCTGGGTAGGTGTGTTAGAGGTGTGCATGGAATATACCATAGCCATTACATGCCCGGTGTATTGGCAAGCATCAACATAAACCATACTCACCAGCTACAGGCTGCTGCTTTGGTGGTATACTGGAGGGACCTACAAAAGAATGTGAGAGATGTGAAGTCAGTGGCCACAACTGTGGCATTGCTACAGGGTGGGTGCAGCATTACAGTACATCAAAAGTACACGTTTATGATACTACCACTTATGCACATCTGTTTATTACTACTTTGCAGCAAAAAACTACATATATGACATTTCAGATATGCATGATCTACCTGTACAGATGTGGATGCATACACAACAGTGATCTACTGATGTGTTCTGTGGCCTTACCTGCATGCTCCTCAGCCGGTGAGTGGGTAGCACCCACCTCCACAATGGTGTCTGGCAGTTGTTGGCTGTGCAGACGGGCAGGTGCCACGAGGCTGGCAAAGAGCTCCTCAACACATGTCGGGGGTGGATGGCATGACCCCCCCCCCTGTTGCGAGGTAATCCCAGCTGGACTGCAGCAGCATGCTGATGGGCATTGTAAAGCAGGTCAGAACAATGATGACGGACCTGCTCATAACTGTGGTTATGCAGTCAGACATCATTGACCCTGTGGACTAGGTCGTTCCACAAGGCGGTCCACTCCTACTACTCATGGGTGGCCCAGCCAAACAGAACAGGCTAGTGCTGGATGAGATAGTTCAGCACTATGTCATTTTCAGCTACTGAATAAGCAGGTAGGCATCCATGTGACATCTTCCTGAAAGACATAAAGATGGAAACAAGTCTGAGAAACTCATACAGCAAGGTTACCATAGTTCTTAATACACATCTCTGTAAACCCTCCACCATATCAGCGACAATAAACTGTACACACAACTCAATAGGTATGGCTACAGCTTACCTACCAGTGGGACATATATTGTATTGTACCACACTTTGTGCTATGTGTTTGTAGCCATGTTCCCTGTGTGGACCCTATCATTGCTGGCCTTTTACGGACTATTCACCTGCATGCCATTGTCAGGGCCACTGTGGTTCCATATATGCATGTGGTATGCTTGCTATGTGATTGCTGCACATCTGAAATTCTGTGTTATTTGGGATATCTATGCATGCTGTTGGACATGTTCCAGGATTGTGTAGACCATTACTACCCACATATGTTCTATAACAATGACACAATAGCATGTTTAGGGAATATTTGCCAGCAAAACCACCTCTCCAAACTCATCTGGCCATGTTACCAGGCCACATCACATGTGGGATCCACCCTGGGGCCTCCTCATGTACTGGTCCAGCACTACCTTCAGGTGGAGCCACCTCAGGGGATGTTGCCCCCCCCCAGGGGCGCATAAAGACATGATCCTGTCCCCTGAGGTCAGGTCCAGGGTCTGTTCCATAGCGGGCTCCACAGACACATGTGGGATGTGCTACATCACTTTGAGGCACCCAGTGTCATTCACAGGGTCCACATGCTCCTCCTGCTCAGCCTCCAGGCCAGGCACCTTCAGGGATGTTGACTGCTGTTGTGAGTAGCAATGGGTGGGAGGCTTGTTCCCATTGTTTCCATATTGGGGCCCATTGCAGACCACACACACCATCCAGGCTGTTTACCCACCAAATGTGTCATATACCACCCCTGTAGGCTGTCCTCTATATCTACCAACCTGGACCACCTCCACAAATATACCTGCCATACTTCACCATATTCCCATTCCCTACTTCACAGACAAGGGCAATGTGGTCCCAACAATGGGTTTAAATGTGACATACCCATCCATGTTGCACACACTTACAGCTGTATATATCTGTGTGTATTGCTATGTGTGCTGTTCCCTCACACATAGCATGCAGCACTGTGGTGGTAATATAGGGGGCATGTATTTACATACATATATGTGTATGTGTGTGTTTGTGTATATGTAGACATGTGCATATAGTTATATATCTATGATGTTGTATATATGTGTTTATATATATATATATATATATATATATATATATATATATATATATATATATCTACATATGGGTATCTGTATATCTGTGGACATATATGTGTATATATATATATATATATATATATATATATATATATATATATATACATACCTATATGTTGGGTACATTCAGACATCAGATCCACAATCTCAACACGCCCTCCCACACACTGTCCTACCTTGCTACAACACAGACAGGTGCCACATATGGACACAGCCTAACATTAGGGGGGTATATATAGGGCCAGATTGCAGGTAACCCTATTACATACCTATGACATTTCAGCATGTTACAATACATGTTAACCTGAATGTCATGCAAGTGGTGGGCTGTGGAACCCATGTGCCCATCATTGTGGCATTACTTCCACCACCAGCTATTGGCCACAGTAATATACATCCCTTCCATTACACAACACACTCTATATTGGTATACATCTTGTCAGTCAGTGCTGCTCTACACAGTTGATGGGTACGGTCCACTACCCACAGGGACAGACTCTAATGTCCATAGCAGTTATTCAGCTGAAGATCATTACAACAGCAACACCTGATGGCACATGTATATCATTCCACATCATCTTCCCCAGTATTATGGACCAGGTACTACAGTCAATTACATGCATATATTCTTCACATACCTGTTGTGGGGATGAGGTCTGTTGTGGATAGCATCCTTGTAGGAGGTAACTTTTTTATATACTCCTTAGCCTGCTTCCTTTGTTGTATTTTCTGGTGTTATTGCGGTTCAGGAGCTGTTGTAGGTTTTCTGTTTGTTTTCTCTTTCACTTTATTTCTCTGTGTCTTTCTCTCTCTCTCTCTCTCTCCAGTAAATGGACTGAGCTGCCTGAAATAGATTGCAGCATGGCTTTTGTGGGTGATGCACATGACCAGGTGATGGCCTCTGCACCAATCAGTGTCCCCAACTTGCTACCTACATGCAGCCAGCTGTGTAGTACTTCCAATTACCAGTCATGGTAACCCACTACTATAAATCTCTACAGCATGTGGGCGTGGTCCCTTTACTTTTCCTGTATGGTGGACATCCTTCCTGTGTGTGGGCAGCAGTGTTACAGACAGCAGGTAGCAATACCTCTTACAAGAGGACTTGCACACTCAGGCCAGCTACATATTTGTATGAGGTTCGAGAACTACAAACAGAGAGTGTTTGTACTGTTGTTGTATGCATTGTATAACACCAGAGTTACAGGGTTTGTGTGTACATACTAGTTTAACACGGACTGCAGTCTGTCTGCATAGCTCTCAACTGTGTGCCTATCCACTTGATGGCCAGAGGTGTGTATGTTATGTTTTGCCTGTCCACCACACAGGTCTTGTGTCAGATATATCACTGGCTGTGTGTGTGATGAGTGCTATCAGTACATGGCTGCATCCATTTTTGTTTCTGACTTCATATTCCTGACTAAGGGTAAGTTGCAGACTATCCTGTAACACCAGCAACTTGTTTAGTGTATAACAACACTATTTTACATATGGGCCTGTGTTCCAGCCTCTGTCATCCACCTACATACCATGCTTTATCCATATGACATGCTGTCAGGGGTTGTTATGTAGTGGCCTGTGAGTATGTCATGCTACCATTCCTGCCATCATTCCACTGCTGTTGTGGCCCCTACACATATTGTGGGGTTGGATCCATATATGTGTGGGCTTCAGCTGCACAATACATGTATGCCCTTATGCAGTCCAGAGGCCAGTGCATGTAATTGTGGTATATGACCCTGTATGTCAGTCTATAAGGGAGGTGCACAATAACTAACCTAGGCTGTTACAACATGTGGGGGTATCAGGGGTAAGGTGCCTTAAGGTATCTGGATGTACATTACCATACAATTCACCTTGGGTAAATGTAGGCCTACTGCTTCCTGCCATACAGACTGTTGTGTTTGTCGGTGTGATTGTAATGGTTTCAATAATGCCTTGCTATGTAACAGATACATCCCATAGTGTCAACTGAGGTCTTTGCTCCTAGGGATTGTGTACAGAGTGTAGATAGAGGCTGCTGGACTATACATCTGCATTACTTACTGTTGATTGTTTGTTATCCTGTGGCCTAGTCTGTCTTTACTGTTGTACTACTTGAAGGCCTTGGCCTGGACAGCAACATATGTAATGCTTTCAGAATACTGTATTCATTTATCTGTTTGATAGTTGCATTAGTCTGTTTATATGTATTTCAGAGTCTAAACAGCTATATGACATGGCATATACAACTGTAATAGTACACAAATAAAGCTTTCTCATGTATGCAAACCTGTGTGTGGTGTTATATCCTTTGACCTCTCTGTGGGTATATGTTGCAGGCAACAATTGTCATTTGTATGGGTGACTCATACAGTGTCCATTTAGTAAGGTGGCAACTGTAGGCATACTGGCTGTTCTGTGTGGTGTGCACCCTCTACATATGTATCTTCCTATACACATCTGTGTGTGTGTATGTGTAGTTACATATATATATATATATATATATATATATATATATACATATATATATGTGTCTGCATATATGTGTCTGTGTATATCTATCTTAGGAATGTTTATTGCTTCCATATTGTACATTCCCTGTGGTAGCCAGACTGTACTGTATGATATTTATTGATACCAGCCTGACATCATGCAGGTGAGATGGATTACTGTTAACATATTGTACCCATGTTGTGTCAGGTCCAGGTGGAGGGATTTTCAACAGTTGGTATTGTATTGCAGGGCAGACCTGTTTGGCGGGGGGGGGGGGTATTAATATGTATAAAACTTATGTTGCTTGTGCCTCCCACCCCCATTTGTTATATTCTCTTATTTATACATATATATATATATATATATATATATATATATATATATATATATATATATATATATATATATACAGAGAGAGAAAGAGAGACATATATATATGTAGACATATATATCTATGGATATATGCATATGTGTGTATATATATATATACATATGTAGATATATATATATATATATATATATATATATATATATATATATATATATATATATATATATTAGTATATCTATATTATATATATATATATATATATATATATATATATATATATATATATATATAGATAGATATAAATATATGTACACACATACAGCTACATGTATAAATACATTTCATGTACTGTTGAATGACTGTGCTGGATGATATGTTTGTGAAAACATCAGGGTTAAGTATATCTGACATGGCTTAGTGGTAAATCACTTTGGCTATGGTGTGCAGGGTCTTGGTTTCAAGCTTTGCAGAGGCTGTTTATTTTGTTGCTGGGCAGAACAAGGATTAAAGCACTTTTAAGCAGTTGTAATTGGGTTTGTGTGGAGGTAAGCACTGCTACCTTCCGGTTACAGTTTCTTATACTGATTTAGCTTCTCAGTTGCTTAACTTGTGTAGGTATTGCTTACCCCCACACAAACAGGCTGAAACCTCCTTATAGCTGCTTAAAAGTGCTTACTTCAGCTTGCCCCCATGCTAATTTCTTTAACAGGAAAGAAAAAACGGTTGATATCAAAGTGGTGAAAAAGGGGCACAAAGAGGGAAAGAGAGTAGGGAAAATATCTAGGGATGTGCAGGAAGGGTGTAGGAAAGTACCCCTGAGAGAGGGGTAAGGACAACAATAATAATTTGTGAAGCCAATTAGACCAGATTGTATGTGTCCAGTGGACACATGTATGAAATGGACAGCTATGTATGGGGTGAGATATTTTGTTTGGGTACAGATTGCCCTTTTTTTTTCAGGTGAGAGTGGGATGTTGGGGAGGGATAGTAGGTATATTTGGGAGGTAGGTTGGGTAAGTTACCAGACAAGACAAACAAGACACATACAGGGGTGGTATATGACACATGTGGGGGGTAAACACTTTGATTGGGAGGGGTGTTGGGAAATTGGAAGCCCACGATCCCCATAGTGGAAACATTGGGACTGAGGTCCCCACCCATGGGCAGTCACCGCTGCACCTTTACCGCCCTGAAGGTGGCTCTGCTGTTGGCTAAGTCAGAGAGCCAGGCCAACCCTCTAGTCATGACATGCAACCCTCGAGCTGGCATAGCCAATCTCCAAACTGCTGGTTGCGCTCGTTACACACCACGACCTGGACCTGGCGACGGGTGACAGGTTCCTGTCCGCACCTGCTCCGAGGGGGGCTGAACCCCATCCCCTGAGGCAGTTCCACTCGAAGGTGCTGCAGGACCAATGGACAAGGAGGTCCCGGGTTGGGCTCCAGACGTGCTGGTGCCTGGTGCCATGGCCAGCTGAGGTGGGACAGGTGGGTTCGCTGGGACCCACATTCCCATACGTGCTATTGTGTTTATGTTTTATCAACATATGTGAGTTAGTAATAGTCAAAACATTCCAGGATTAGGTATAAAAGCATGCATAGATATTCCCATTAACCCAGACACCAGATATGGAACAGTTGCATAGCAAACATAACACATGCATATATGGGACCACAGTGGCAATTACAACAATGTGGCATGGTGCCATCAATGTACCTGCCTGCTGTTGATGGTACCATGCCACAAATATGGGAGTATTTAAATATAGCACATGCATATAAACAGCTTTAAATAATTAGCAAACAATAGGGCATATGTCCCAACATTACAGTTAAGTCAGCACATACCAATTGAGTTGGGTATTTAGTTTATTGTTGTAGATATGGTGGGGGATAGAAAGATGTCAATTAACAACTAGTATATTCGTGTAGTTCACATTACTTTCCTAGTTAGTGCTGTTATCTGTACCTTACATGTATTAGTACACTACCCTATTGCCTTAGTTTGGACAGTGGTATGGCTGTTGATAACTATATACATGAACTGGTTTTACCTGCAGTATACACCTCTTACCTGGTATATCTGTGGAGGAATTGTTTGTTAACACTAACTAACTGTTTCTACATATACTCCCAGATTCCAGGTGGATGTTATGCACATACCTGTCCATCTCTTTTTGCACAAACCACATGCAGGTGAACCAGGACATATTTAGACTATTGCCCTCTTAAAACTTTAGTGACTTACAACACTCTTATACAGGATTTCTTAGACAGTTATGTTATGTAGCACAGTGTGGGTGACAGGGATGAGTAATACCTTATTATTAAGAGCAACTGCAACAATAACAATACCATATAATACCAGAGTAAACAGTACCAGTACAGAGTATCAATCTTTTATTTCTAGGCACAGTGTTCGTATCTGATGGACCTGTGGGAGCAATGTTTATTAGGACTACCTGAATGTTGCCACACAAATTACCAGATTCCACATTAGTGTTATGCACATACATCTCACTTTGTTACTGTACACACTCTGGTCACAGCTTGACAGCATGGGGGTGTAGATGGGACATACTTGGCTTATTACTCTCATAACATTTTGGGGATTTGCTAGAGTGACAGGTTTGTTCTTATAGATGTGTGACAATCAGTTGTATTTCTTGTTTGCCGCCTAAATGTCTGGGATAATCCAACTGATTTCCCAGGAGGACAGGGTGACAGGCAGCAGATATGGGCCAATTTACTGGACATTCTTGGCATATCTGTACAATTGTGGGATATGATTCTGTATGCAGCCTACTCCCAGCATTTGAACCATGGCTGTGTGTGCTAAAAATACAACAGTTCATGTCTCAGTTGCATGTGCTATTTGGATTTTCTGTCTATGCCTCTCTCAGTTGTATTATATGACCTCTTGGGATTACATCAGTCATATACAGACATTCCTATACATTTTATTTATGTTGCACAGTGTGGGTAACAGTGCTTAATACAACAGTACTATTAAGTGATTGCATATCTACATTACCATATAATACCAGAGTAAACACGTGCAGTCCAGCAGTTAGACCTTTATCGTCAGGCTATTATGCTTTTATTTACATACAACCTATATGGGACTCTTCATGCCATATTCTCTAGTCTATGCATTACATGCCTTAAGCAATACAGGTTTTATACAGGCAATTAACTTACTACTACTTTTAGATTTATTTCCTATGACAGTACATGCAAGAGTATTATTAACCTGCCTCGCGTCGCAATGGCTCCAAATGACATCAGTGGGCCTCCTGGTTTGCAACCCACTCACTTGCCACTGTGAAGGACATAAGAGGAATATTTAGCCATATCTATCCATAATATACATGAGCTGGCAATTATTAAATAGGTAGTGGAGTGATACTTACACACAGCTGGGACCTCCCCTGTCCTCCTAACCTCTTGGATCCACTGATCCAACAGATCCCCCTTTCACCACTTCAGGGCAGCATAGTGATGCCTGACCTGCTCACCAGTTTGGGGTATGCCAGTGGCACTGGTGTGGTCATGGGCGAGAAGGTCCCAGGCTTCCACCTTCTATTGGGAACCCTGGTACTGGGCCTGCAGCAGTCTCTGGTCATGGTTTTTCACAAGGAGTCCTGCCATGACTCTGGACTCCTAGATGCCCCAGCACTGCACCAGAAAGTGCACACCCTCTCCCATTCCAGACATAGTGCCTACAATAGGAAGCTACAACCAGTTATGAGATGTATTCCCACCAGTTGGGTTTAAATAGGACTGATTTCCCATATTTCACTGTGATTGGACAGTTTTGAAAAGGCTAAGTTATGGGAAAACCTGCTTACCTAAGGTTGGCATTGCTTAAAGGGGAATACCAATGGGCAAATTGAGTTAGCTGGCCTACACATTGCTTACACCTAGTAAGCTGGGCTGTGCAATGCTTAGCATTGCTTAATTTTTAATTTGCATACTATTTGCTTTTTGGCATTGATTTATTATTCATTACATGTTATATATGTGTTTGGTATCCTTGATTCATGTGCACGTGCACTGCATAGGTTCCTTTTGTTTATTAGAGGATCTCAACACTTTATTACAATGACACCTCACATCTGAGCTTAATGCAGTACTCCAGTTCAAATATTTATGTTATGTAGTAGGTTATACAACATAAGACTGTATATAGATTCTTTTCACATGTTCAGTTTGAATTTCCTATAGTGAGGATCTGTTTGGTAATACCCCAATCTTACGTACTGCTGTGATGGCTTAGTGGTTAACTACTGTGACTATAGTGTACAGGGTCCTGGTTCAGGACCTGCAAAGGCTGTTTATTTTGTTTCTGGCAAGAATGGCGGCTGTTGCATACATAGTGCTTAAGGCACTTTTAAGCAATTGTAAATAGATTTGCACGAAGGTAAGCAATGCTAACCTCAGGTTAAATATGCCTACAGAGAGTTAGCTTCAGTATTGCTTAACCTGTGTGCGCATTGCTTACCCACGTGCAAATGGACTTAAACTCGCTTACTACTGCTTAAATATGCTTACTCCCGCTTACTACTGCTTAATATTGCTTACACTTGCTAACTAGTGCTTACTCCTGCTTACCACCGCACTAATTTAGACAGTAATGTCTAATGGTTCTTGGGAAGGAGGTGGATTAGAAAACTGTATGGAGTCATCATTCATTACACATTTTACCTTCCATTTGTATCCCTGATTCCTGTGTACATATACTGTATGGGGCACTTGTGATTATCTGTGGACTTTCCAACATTATGACACTGACACCTCACATCTGCATTTAATGCAGTACGCTAGTTCACAAATATATGTTGTTTAGTAGGTTATGCAACTAAAAATATTGGTCATAAAGTGATTTGACATGAAAAATGGAATGTACTGGAGTGGGACGTGAACCGGGAATGACTGCTCGTAAGGAAAATGCTCTGCCCACTGCACTATTTTCGTACTGCTTCATTTGCATCTATCTTGCTTTTTATCCTCTTGTGGCATTTAAGCTGCATTTAACATAATTAAGCGATGAGCAAACCCACGCACCTACTGTTAAATTTAATCCGTTTCATAAAAAAAAAATCTTTATATTTGTTGTTTTAACTATTGCTCTTGTACATGTGGGGTGATGTTGCTGGGGGTATGCAAACACCTATGAGCGGTCTCACTCATTATTTTATTACTACTCTGCTGTTCTTCATTGCAGGGGCATGTATATTCTGAGAGCTCTGCTCTCAGACATGCCCCTTGCACTGTTACACGCTCCATGTAAGTTTAGGAGCTCAGGCAGTGCGCCTTCATTAATATGCATGGTGTGCTGCTGTCCTTCTCCTAAACAGCAGCTTCCGTGCAGGACTAAGCTAGTCCTGCAGGGAAGGATAGTGAATCCGGGGGTTTATCCTTGGAAGAGACCTTACTGTTATTGATTTCAGATGTTTATTTACTTTGCTAGGAGATGAAGGAACTACCAATGACCTATGAGCCCATTCAATTCCATAAGAAAGAGACTTGGGTAAATTTAAAATGCTTAGAAGCCAGGATGTAAAAAGCTTTACCATAGTGTCTCCTTCAGTTTTTTATGGTAATCCATAATGCATAGATTGTTCCTTCTGAACCTATTTTCTAGGTCATTGATTTTAATTAGTAGAAAGTATTTTGTTTTGGGAGAAAATTAAGTTGAAATTCTTGTTCAGTAATTCTGCCTTCCATATCATTTAATGTCTCTTCCATGCCAGCGATCTGAGTTTTTATGTTGCATTATTATTTCTTGTAACTGTTCCATTTGTTTTTTTACATTTTGCATTAAAGGAATCTAGTTTGTTGTCCATTTTATCAAATTTCAAGGATAGATCCTGCCTAGTAGACAATAAAGATTGTAATTCCTTCTTTATTGACAGATCCTGTGAATTGCTCTTTGAATAATTCATCTTGAAGAAAAGTGGGAGCCCTTTCTCATTTGATTTTGACAGAAAAAATTGAAGAATTAAGATAAACCAATCCAATGTAGACTTCAAAGACTTTAATAGATATAAATTAGTGGATTTAAAAAGAGTATATAAATTCAGTTTTTGAAAATGTATGTCAGAAATGTAACTTAGATAGCAGGGCTAAGAAAATGTGCTGCCAACCTGACAGCATCCTGGCTATGCCCCCCTAACGTGCATTCTCATAGCTGCTTTCCACCAAAATATCAAAATACTTCTGAAATCTTATCAGCATTTATGTTTTCACACAGTACTTCACACATACTTAAAGCAAAACTTCAACTTTAAGCATTTCTTGCAAGTGGGTGTTTCCTTGCAGAAGCTTTGTCATTTCTGCAGTCATTGTCAAAAACAATTAATGTATTTGCATATAGGTGTAGCCATACCCTTTGTGGATAACTGCTACAAATGTGCAAACTTCAGAGCTATGAATAGCATCATAAGTCTCAGTGACAGGAAGATGGAATTACTGATTTTAGTGAAATACTGGGATTGTAAAGTGTTACCCACTGAGTTGTTTGACTTATGTATTGTTAGGCATAGTTTATGTTTTAAGTGAAGAATACTTGCTGGTGAATAATGATGAATCATATATTTTAAGATTGGGCATTTTCTGTTTTGTGGACTATGCTTTGAGATATATTTGGTTGAGAATTAAACAGATATTTAGGTAATTCAAGCCATTTGAGGTATTTGTGGACTATACAGTGGTGGGACCTTTGTGGCTGGTAAGAAACACGTTTTACTATATTATTGTAGAATTGTTGTAGTTTGTTTGTTAAGCTGACAAATTAATAAAAAATAAAACAGACATAGGGCAGTGAAATAGCAGATAGGTATATGCTTTATTTGCATTGTAGTAGTTTTTTTTTTTTTTTTTGAGTTACCTGGAGATTAGTAGAGGAGTCATCATAGCAAACAAATAGAGGTAATATTTTTACTACTGTCTTTGGGATGATTTTTGGCTTTATAGTGTTCCAAGTGTTGCTCTGTTTTTAAATGGCATGCATATTATGCATGTTATATTTCATGTTGTCATCTGTTATGACTCCAAATAGTTTTGTGTGAGAGAGTACATCTATTTCTATACCATTTAAAGAAGTGATTGCAAAGTTTCCTTTATTTACATTGTATGATTTAGGAAGGAAGATAATTATTTGTTTTTCTTTTCAGTTCAACAGCCACTGAGAGTTATTTAGCTAAGATTAAGGGGATGTAAAATATGCTGGGATAGTGCATTGGAGCTGTGTTAAATTTGAGGAACATATGAGTGCAGAATCAAATGCATTTTGGATTCGGGCTGCTCATTTGGATGCAGTTTATAGGCCGTCAATGAAGATAATAAACCATATCAGGCCTGAAATTGAACATTGTTGCATTTCTAAATTAATAGGCATGATGGGCGAGTATTGCCACTTAACTTGCTGAAACCTGGCATAGAGATAACTGTAAATCCATTGGAGAATAAATTAAGAGATGCCTGCTGTGGAAGCTTTTGCAGTAATTTGTAATGTGAAATGTTGTCAAAGTCCTTTGACACCTCCAGAAATAGGCAGGAGGCCAAGTTGCCAGAGTTCCTATTTTGCTTGATGGTACTGGCAAAAGTAAGTACAGCAGTGGTGTTCTGTGGTTTGGGGGAAAGCCATGATGGGTGGATGACATAAGCTGAAAGTCCAAGAGATGCTAAGGAAATTGTGTACAGATATATTTTCTTGGATTTTTGATAGTGGGAGTAGTGTAGTGATTTGTCTACAATTAGAAAATTCAGTAGAATTTCCATCTTTGTGAAGTAGAAGGATTAAGGATTTTTTTCTGAAATGATTGGATGTAGGATTCCTGGATACATCTATTTATTAACATAGAGACTGGACATGCAATGGAATATGCTGCTATTTTTAAGTATTTGGATGGAAGGCTATCAGCTGGAAGATGGTTTATTTTAGTTTTGAAGGCATTTTCTCATAGTAGGTGTTGGGAATTCTTTTAATGAGAATGTGGTGGTAGGTAATTTAGGTATCTAATATTTCTGAACTCTACAGGGCTGTTATTTTTAGCCACTGAAGTTGTGGTATGTATAAAATGAGAATTGAAATGACAGGCAATAATTGTTGTTTGCAAGGGGTCATTTGGGAAGGGAATTGGCTTACCTGTTTTACTCGGGTGTCGTAGGTAATTGGCTTACCTGTTTTACTCGGGTGTAGTAGGTAATTGGCTTACCTGTTTTACTCGGGTGCAGTAGGTAGTTAACTGTTGTCCAGAAAAGTTTCAGATTGCCTTAGTGTGCTTTTTATAGAGGTTGGTATCGGATTTTTGTTGTTAGCTTTGATCTTAGTTTTGCTAATGGTATTAAGTTGTCTAAATTGTTAGAAATGTTGCTGGGATTTTTGATGTAGCCAGGTTTTCCTAGCTTTATCTCTTCTTCATGCAAGTATTTTGGTATTTCCAGTTAGCAATGGTGCAGGATTTGCTTTGATTCTCTTTGTTTTCTAAGGGGAACCTGCTAATTAATAAGCACTATTATCGTATGGTAAAGTGCTTCAGTTTTTAATATGTTACAATTACAGCATTTTATGGTAACAGTGAACGTTTCAATGTTGAATTATGATTGGTTGCATATTAAATGATAATGGTGAGCATTAGATAAATTAATGGAGAGTCTGCTGGGAAACGTTGGGAGATGATTATTAATTACATCTGGAAATGTGCCTGAAGATGAGAATTTGGTGAGGCCTGAGATGAAATTGAAGTTTATTGGCCATTTGGGCAGTTTTTTTTCTATCTCCTTTAACTTTCTGGTCTAAAAGCCGGCATTTACATTTTTCCTGCCTTTCCTGTAGCTAGCCTAGTCCCGATACATATTTGCTGTATCCAGGACAGTGTGTAAGCTTCTGAGCCCCCCAAGGCTTTTCGTGTTGGAGGGAAGCCTTCTAGCTTAGTGGGAGTAGTAATCACTAGGTAGCCTATCTACCACAAGTGGAGTGGTTTCTGGCCCAGAATTTGTAGTTTATTGGCCGTTTGGGCAGTTTTACCATCTCTTTCAACTTTCTAGTTTAAAACCCTGTGTTGCGGATGTTTCCCACCTTACCTGTAACTAGTCTAGTCCAGATACAGATTTGCTGCATCCAGGACTGTTTGTAAGCTTCTGAGAGGTAACAAGTCTGCTCTTCAATTTTTCCCTCAGATAGGCTAGTTCTCGCCTCTCCTGCACTTTTACTAGCTCATTAGACTAGCACTTTACCATACCAGACTTTCTGTAGCAATTATTGTAGCACACAAAAGTGCTACCAGTACTAAACGTTCTACAAGGAAAGAGCTCCAGTACTTATTATTAATGCCCACCCTTCCAGGCATGTCTAAAGGTCAATTCCCTGTGCTTTCTCCTGTTAACCTAGTGAACTTGGGCATCTTGAGGCAATGTAGCAACTGCCTCATGTACACTGACAACCCTCTCTCTTACCTCCCAATACTCAGATTTGAGAGATGCACTTATATATCCAAATTGGAAGCTATGCACTCTCCAGCCAAGACCAGAATAGCTGGTCAAGATGAGAAGGTCAACACTTGCACCACATCACATGGAACACATAGCCCTCCAGAACACACACCAGCACTGCCTTCACATAAAAACACAAACCACACACCTACCTTCATGGAGGTTCTCAATAAAAATCTACCCAAACAGCAGAGACCTCCAAGGCAGAAATGCACTTGATCACCACAACACAACACTAATCATGAGACCCATAACTCTCCTAAACAGTGTACCATTCAACCAAACCCCTAAGGCAAAACAGCATGCCTAGCACACTAGTCATAGGTGAATCGATAGTGAGACACACTGATGTCCCACTCACTAGGTTGACTAAGGAGAAAGTAACTGTCAGGTGACAGGATCCACCATATAACGCATGCACTCAGGTCCCTCAACAACAGGTAGAAATATGACTCTGTCATTGTACATATGGGTGTGAATGACCTGAGAGGTACCTCCCTGGACTACATGAAAATAGACATGGAGGAGCTCTCACATTATGCAGTCCAGGGGGGTACAATCGGGTTTATATTATGATATTGCATGCTCAGAAGAGCAAAGGACACATAATGGACCCCATGTAAGTGAAGGCTTACAACGTTGAAACCTCAGAACAGTGATTTTTTTCCAAGGGGAAAAAAAATCACTGTTCTGAAAAAAAAAATGAACACATTGCATAATGTGGAGGGCTTCACCCCCCCCCACATACCCCAACATGGGGGGGGGGCTGTGCCCCCCCACATTTCCCCTACTTAAATATACCAACTCTGAGATTGCACTACAGTGCCTAAAATGGCAAAGTAGCGAAAGCTGCCAAGCGAATTCTTTCCCAGGGAAAGAATTCGCTGAAAAGCCGCTTTGCTATTTTGCCTTTTCGCACTTTTCAGTTCGACGAAGACACATTCGACAACCTGCATCTGTGACAGCATAATAGGGAGCCATACAATCCTAGCCCTGAGCAGCATCCTACCATCACCCAGAATGATACCACAGTACAAGCAGAAAATGATTGATTTCAACAATTGGCTAAATTTCTGGTGTAAAACTGTACCACTCAAACGGATACAAAACTAGAAAAACTTTGAAGTATCAGTGCTTGAAAAAGATGCAGCCGACAATGTTGTTTAGTGTTTTCAATCACTTTAATTTACGTGACCTTCCTCAGAAATGCCATTTGAAATCAATTACTTCCTTTTATAATTTTGTACAGGAAATTACATCATTATGAAACATTGAATTACTTATAAATGTTTTAAATATCTTACAAAATTCATGTAAAACATATATTTGTCATATATAATATGTAATGTAAACTGATGCTTACAACTTCTTGTTGTTACCTATAAGTTAAAAAACATTTTAAATTTATGGTGTCATTTAATCCTGGGTATGTGTCAGCTCCCAGGTAAAGCTGCCAATACGCCTCTTTGCATTCTAGTATGTTGTTTAAATCCCCGTGAAACTAACATTGTCTACCTTATCCATTACAAAAATTCATATTTTTGAAATCCTTACATGATAGAATGTCTAAATAAAGCGTTGGATTTGTCCTTTTTCTTTATGGCCAAATTGTGTTCGTAAATACGCCTTTTCAAATTTCTTTTAGTCTTCCCAATGTAATATACCTTACATGTCACACAGGTTGCTGCATAAACAATCAGCTCACTATTACAATTGTAATAACTTTTTGCCCAGAAAGTCTCCTTGTGTTTTCCTAAAGTGATGAATGAAGTGTTGCTTATATACCTACACTGCCTACAATTATTGCAGCTATATGTTCCTTTCTTTATTGTACAAGCTCTAGACTGTTTGGACATCAACATCTTCTTGTTCTCCAACATACTTTTAATGTTAGTGACCTTCTTAAATGTGAATCTAGGAGTTATACCTATTATGTTGGCCAAATCTTTGTTACCTGTGAAATAGGTGGGTGAAATAGATACAAACAGTTATGAGTACATGCTGGTAGAAGAGCCAAAACTGCCGAAATTATTTGGCATTCCAAAAGTACAGGATAGTTTGAGTGACATACCATTCAGACCAATAATATCAGCAAAGATGGCAAAAACAGAAAACATTTCAATTTGGCTTGACAAAATATTGAATCCAATAGTACAAAAGTCAAAATATTACTTGAGAGATTCCTGGCATCTATTGGAAATACTAAGAAATTACAAAATGGATGAAACATCTGTATTTTTTGGGACCTTAGATGTAAAAAGTCTGTATACATCAATAGATCAACAGACAGGAATAGAGTATATGAGGGAATATTTAAACAAAAATACCAGTTTAACGACCATCAAAATTAACACTTGTTGTAGTCTGATGGATTTAATATTAGAGAATAATTTTTTCACATTCAATAACAAAACTTACCAACAAACTGCGGGTGTAGCCATGGGTGCTAGGGTAGCTCCTGCATTCGCGAACATTGTGATGGCGAATTGGGAGCAAAAGCACTTAGAATTACACCCAAGTTATGGAAAAATAAAGATCTATCACAGATTCATAGATGACTTGATTTTTTTATGGGCAGGAACTGAACTGGAATTTATAGAATTTGTGAGTGATCTAAATAACACAACTAATTTCTTAAAATTCAAGATTGGTAATTTTGGTGAGAATATAAACTTTTTGGACATCAACTTAACCATAGATAGTGAGTCTAGGATTTTTACAAGTAGAATTTATAGGAAGGCATGTTTTGCTAATCAGTATTTGCACAGTGAAAGTTTACATCCCCCTCACATGAAGAAAGGAGTTATCAAAGGACAGTATATTAGACTCAGCAGACTTACAACTAGCGAAGAAACATTTCTAAAAGAAGGTGAAACTTTAAGTAGATTATTTCAAAAGAGGGGTTATGAAAAAAAGTGGATAAAACAAATAGAGAAGGAAGTTTTTCCGCTTAGAAAAGGTGTAGCTAAACCCATATTACAGTCCATAGATATCATGGTGGAAGGAGGAGAGTTCATCGGTAAACATGCAAAAAGAGAAGGGGATGAGTATATGATAAGTTTTCCAATTCCCATAGTTGATGAAATGTGGGAAATCAAAACAACAATATTAGAAAATTGGAAAATAATTATAGGTAACAAAGATTTGACCAACATAATAGGTATAACTCCTAGATACACATTTAAGAAGGTCACTAACATTAAAAGTATGTTGGAGAACAAGAAGATGTTGATGTCCAAACAGTCTAGAGCTTGTACAATAAAGAAAGGAACATATAGCTGCAATAATTGTAGGCAGTGTAGGTATATAAGCAACACTTCATTCATCACTTTAGGAAAACACAAGGAGACTTTCTGGGCAAAAAGTTATTACAATTGTAATAGTGAGCTGATTGTTTATGCAGCAACCTGTGTGACATGTAAGGTATATTACATTGGGAAGACTAAAAGAAATTTGAAAAGGCGTATTTACGAACACAATTTGGCCATAAAGAAAAAGGACAAATCCAACGCTTTATTTAGACATTCTATCATGTGTAAGGATTTCAAAAAATATGAATTTTTTGTAATGGATAAGGTAGACAATGTTAGTTTCACGGGGGATTTAAACAACATACTAGAATGCAAAGAGGCGTATTGGCAGCTTTACCTGGGAGCTGACACATACCCAGGATTAAATGACACCATAAATTTAAAATGTTTTTTAACTTATAGGTAACAACAAGAAGTTGTAAGCATCAGTTTACATTACATATTATATATGACAAATATATGTTTTACATGAATTTTGTAAGATATTTAAAACATTTATAAGTAATTCAATGTTTCATAATGATGTAATTTCCTGTACAAAATTATAAAAGGAAGTAATTGATTTCAAATGGCATTTCTGAGGAAGGTCACGTAAATTAAAGTGATTGAAAGCGCTAAACAACATTGTCGGCTGCATCTTTTTCAAGCACTGATACTTCAAAGTTTTTCTAAATTTCTGGTGTCATTCTAAGGGCATCCAGTATCTGTCTGCCTGGGATGACATGATTGACAGACATCAATGCTTTGCCAGAGATCATCTGCATCTGTCATGCTTGGGCTTCTGGATACTGGCCAATCTCTTGTCACCCTTATAGTGCCTTTTTTAGGTGGTGTTCCAAAGACCAAATTACCACTGTAACAGCTACAAACAAATGCAATCTAAGGATCATGCTGCTTAACGCTAGAAGTCTAAATCTCAAAATGCACTTGCTCAAAGCACTCCTTAAAATGGAGAATATCAACATTTGTGCTGTAACAGACACCTGGTTCAAAGCAGCAGAAAGCACCCCTGCACTACCAGGCTATAACTCATTCTACATCTTTCGGCCCCAGAACTTGGACCAAAGCTCCAAAGGTGGTGGTGTTCCCATATTTATAAAGGATGCGCACACCTCTAGACTGGTAGCCCAACATAATGCATCAGAGATACTTCAGATGCAGCTAACATTGGGTAAGACAGTGATTCAGGTTATAGGTCCCCAACCATGTCCCAAGGCACTCATTCCATGTTCCTAAGCACCCTGGAGAATATTAGGGTCCAACCTAGCACACTCATACTGGGCGACTTCAACTACCCCTCCATTAACTGGGAAAACTACTCATGTACCAATGCATTTGCCCAATGTTTCCTGGAATTCATTGATTCCAATGCCCTGGACCAGCAGGTTCTTACCCCCATAAGAGGTAGCAACATCCTTGACCTGGTCATTACTAATATGGGTGACCAACAGTCAACTCCTCCCTGGTTAGATCTGACCACAAACTGATCACCTTGGAAATCCACATCCCTCCCACCCCCTCCACAAAGGTAACCACCATGAAAAACTTCTCCAAAGCTAACTTTGAGCTGCTAAGAACAGAAGTGTCTAACTTCACGGCACCCATGCAAATGGATAATAGTTGCATGACCGTCAAATCATACACCAATGCACTGGACGAACACGTACACAAATGGATAGATCACGCCAAACCCAATAGAACCAAGACACCCCTCCTCCAAAAAAAGGAAGCCAATCTGGTGGTCCCCTGCCATAAACAAACTCTACAACAGAAGGAGGAAACTAATGTAGAATAAGATGAAATCCCAAGACTGAAAAAACTCCCTTATTAGCATCAACAAAAAGTTGAGATCTCTCATCAAATCCTCTAAAGCTAGCTATGAAAACAGAATTGCAGCAGATAGTAAAGACAACCACAAGGCCTTCTGTAGTTATGTAAAGAACCTCCACGGCAATACCCAGATTTGTTCTGAGCTACTGCACAATGGTAACTCCTATACTGAGCCAACAAATATTGCCAATATACTGACTGACAGATTCAGTGCCAACTGCCCCTCCAAAGGACCAATCACAATACCAGTAGATTGCCAGGCTCCCAGTATTACTGCTGCAAAGGTTAAAACAGCACTGTCCAAGGCCAAAATATAGCCACTATGGGACTTGAAAATATCCCTGGCTGTGTTCTACATTAACTACAGAGTGAACTGGCATGTCACCTGTGTGCCCTGTTCAATCACAGCCTCACCTCAGGCTTTGTCCCTACCGAATGTCGCACTGCTACAGTTATCCCTCTTCACAAAGGAGGAGCAACTACAGACCCTGGAAACTATCGCCCCATTAGCCTGACAAGTCTGATATGCAAATCTATGGACTGCATCATCATGGACCTAATAAACAAGGATATAGGGAATCTTTAAACTCTGGATCCCACACAGTTTGGTTTTGTGAAGGGTAGATAATGCATGCTCAACTTGGTCGACTTCTTTGAGTTAATCACCAGAGCTGTGGATGAAGGCAACATGGTTCATACAGCCTACCTTGATCTGGCCAACACCTTTGATACCATTCCTCACTGAGGAATCATAGAAAAACTCACTAAACTAGGCATCACCCCCCCTATATCACTAGGTGGGTTCCAAACTGGCTCACAGATAGCACCCACAGTGTGAAAGTAGCTGACTCCAAGTCAGACTGCCAACCAGTCATGAGTGGAGTCCCACAGGGATTTGTCCTGGGTCCTTTCCTGTTTGATATCTACTTTTCAGAAGTCCAGTCCAACACAAAGGGATTCTGGCTGACAAAGTTGCAAGTTGGGAGTCATTATTAACTCCCCAAGTGATGCTGACATCCTACAGAAAGGCCTCACTGAGACCAATGACTGGTGTCAGAAACATGGCCTTAAGCTCAATGCCAAAAAATGTGTCATCATCCCCTTTGGGGAAAAACCCAGTTCCCATGAACTACTGCATCGATGGTAGTCCACTGAACACAGAAGGCATTATAAGAGATCTGAGAACACAGGTTGACAGCAACCTCTCTTTTGACCACCACACTGCCACTGTGGTCAGAAAGTCCTTCTATGTGGCACATCTCATTCCTAAGGGTTTTGCATCCAGGAAGAAGGAGGTCATTGCAAAAGGACCTCACAATGAGGATCTGAGGCCTTAAACACTTGTCCTATATGGACAGACTCAAAAAAACTCCACCTATTCTCTGTCTCATATCGCCTACTTAGAGGTGATCTCTGCTTGACTTATAAAGCCATGTCTGACCAAGCTCTGTTAGAAATGCTATATCTAAAGAAATCCCAATCCCTCCACACCACATGCTTCAAAGACCTCAGCCTCATTACCACAATCAACAGAATGTGCTGAGGGGGGACAGGTTCATAACCCAGAGACTGCCCATGCTATTGAATAGACTTCCCATACATGTCAAACAGAGCACCTCACTGGTCCTCTTCAAGAGAAATCTTGATGAGTGGATTGGAAATAGAAAATTCAACCAGGGGATCGCTCCAGTGGTTTTACTCGACAGAGGCACTGGAAGCTAAGGTTGGGTGGCATGATGCCAGGGTAATCCTATGGGCCAGGCTTGTAAAGGCTCCAGGGCCATTAGCCTAATACATACCTATGAATCTATGAACCTAAGTATGGATGGCTTCTTATTTGGCTTGTTGTGGATATGGATATGCATGTATATATACACAAAACAAGACATGCATATACACACATGATTGTATGTATTCATGCATAAGTACATACTCCTTTGAAATTAAGTTAGTCAGATTTGTTTTGCTTTACAGCTACAGATAAAATAAAGTAGCACTGTTATCAAAGGTTTAACATTTGTTTGCACATAGATAATTGACCAAATGCAGCCATGTTTGTGGTAACATACTGTGTCTGCAGAAGTACTTAACTGTACTGCCTGAATCAGGATTTGACCTTTTTCTTCTGGTCATTCTATGCACTTGCTTCAATTATGTAATCATTTTCAAAGCCTTCAGTTTTCCATCCTCATATTAACCTGCTGCCCGAACCCTGAAACAGAAAGCATTTGATTAGGAAAGAAATAGTGGATGCACTTAAATAAAAACAGCTAAAACATTTTGAGCAGCAGCACATTGTGTTATAACACACATAATAGTATTTGTGAATAGAACAAGAGAGAAAAGCTGTGTTTTTGAGCTCCACAGGAATCAAAAAGACCAGAACACATGAAATTACCTTCTGCATTTTTGAAAATTTTCAAATCTGAGAAACTAATAAAGGAAGGAAAGTAGTAGATCTGCTTAACACTCATACAGTCAAATAATTCATTACCATCAGCTATTGTGTTTCACATGTGTAATTTATTGCCAGAAAAATCATACTTGAAAGCATTCTGGCTAGATGTAGGAAATAAATTCACAGATTCAAGTCAATAAGGGAAAATCACTATAGATTTGCAACTATGAAAATATGAGTGTTTATTTTTCTCTTCAAAGCACAATGGCAGAATAATAAAATACATTCTGTGCTGTATCCTGCAACTGTGATAATAGCCCTCATTTCTTCAAAGAAAACAGTTTTCAGTCTTTAACTTGTATTTTAGGAACTAAAAAAATACACACACACACACACACACACACACACACACACACACACACACACACACACATGCACACACACACACACACGCGCACACATGCACACGCACGTGCATGCGCACACACACGCACACACACACTCGCATATTCCTCAAAAATTCCCAGTAATCTAACAAATGTGTAGAACTCTCAATAATCCATGAATTATTAAGTGTTTGCAGTTGTTACATCACAAGTTATTGAAAACATTAGTTGGGTCTAGTACTAACAGTTTCTTGATGAAACTGCAGACAGAATTTTAAGCTTTATTCACACTCTGCTTTATACACTATTTAAAATCTCTCACATTTCAACTATTTTATTGTTGGCTTATTTTGGCTAAAAGATGAATCTAAAAATGTGTTGTAGACATTGTAGTACCCAATTCTCGTTTTAAAGCACACTGTTAAATATTTATCACTATTAAGATTCAAATCCATTTTTATCTAGAGATTAGCACATCTATATATTACATTATATAATTAATTACGATTGGGTAAACCTCTTCCTTGTTAATTAAAATACCTTAATTATTAGTCTACTTTACTTTTTCATGAGGTTTACTTAGATTACCTCCTCATTTTACACAGCTGCTTAAATGCATAATCTTTTTGTTGAGTACAGTTCAATTTGCAAGTGAGTATGCATTTTTGCAATGTAATTCATTCTGAAAATGCAAACAGAGTTTTTTGTCGATGATTAGATGTGTCGGAACCATTATGATTGATGTCACAGGCATTGGGACCACTCAAAAGATACAGCTCTCATAGGCTGGAAAAACCCTTCTTACACTAATGTATTACTCATCTGTTCTGCTCCTTTTCTTCACTGCTGTTTATAAATTGTCAAAGAAAAACAACCAAGCATTACCTTGATTTTTTTTTATTTATTGCTCAGATTGTGGCAGAATATGTATGAGTACATCATTGTCTTTTTATAATTGGCTGTTCTTTCCCAGTTATATGAAGTAATATGGTTTTAACTTTGCTGTCATAAAGTTATTTTTAACACATTCTGTGTCACTTGGCCTTGGCACATCTTGCTTATGTGATGCCTCGGCTTTTGCTTGAAAAGCATGCTTACAGACTATCTGTCCCACCATCCAAAAGGCAAACTCATTGTTTATACTGCCTTGTGGAAAACAGAATGATTTCCCATTGCTTCATTTGACTGGAGTTTAATCAGGCTACATAACACAGGTGACGAGTCTCTTCAGGCTTTTCTGTATCCAAATCATTATACATGATTCAGGAGGAAGGTTGATCTGACCAGCCTTCTGGTTTCTCTTCTTCTACATTGCAGGGTAATATAGATTTTACCATTGCTAAAAGGAAAGAGCTAAAATCTGTCCTGTTAAAATGTGTCTTCCCTCTTCTGCACTACATTCTGTTACTAGGGTGGAATCTTTAGATAAAACTTCTCTAGATCCTTCTTGTAGATCAGTGTGTATATTGTACCTAGTCAGCCACTATAGTCAGACAGCATATGCATATAAGTTACTGAGCACGCGCGAGATCAGTGTCATTCAGAGTGAGTGCAAGCTTGAATGGAGTGAGTCAGTAAACTGATAAAGTCCAAAGTATATGTTTCAGTTACAGCTCCTGATGTGTTTTTGTACAATAAATGACTTAAATCCCTACTGTGCCTCAGTGTCTCATTTGAATACATGGGACATACGTCATGGTGTCAGAATAGGATCTGGAGTTGAAGCACTTCACAAACCATGGGGCATGCAGTTAGAAGTGGAGTAATATACAGGAGTGAACTTACAAGCAGGTCAATGGTTATTCAAAGGTACTTCAACTTGTTTAAATGATTTTCAGTTGCCAAACATGCAGCATAGCTTTTGAAGTGTTCAAACTAATTTCCAAGATATTTGAAATGTCCAAAATAGTGACATAATGATTAAAGTGTTTGAAATAATCTTTGAAGTGTTTAAAATGTTTGAAAAGGCTGAAATGGCTGAAAAGGCTAAAATGTCCAAATTTTTTTACAATGTACGACTTTTTCACAGTGACTAAGATTTTTCTAAGTGACCGGAGTGTTCGAGATATTTGCAGTGTTAAAATAAAGCATTTTCAGAGAGCTTGTTGTGCATTCGATCAGAATTACAAGTACCTAGTCTATACTTATGTTTAAAATAAATTTGTTGTTATGGCAGAGGGATTTTGCAGACCTGAACCACTTTCGTAATAATATTGATGAGAATTGCTGACTGTTTGAGCAAGAATATGATAGTTTCATACAGGCTGCTTTTTCTGATAAAGATGCATGTACAAAAGCATTTATACTTCTCAATTTAGCTGGCTCAGAGGGCACTGAGAGAGAACATTCAGTTGTATATACACCTACTGTGTATGCAGGGGAGGGGGAGGACCGCCGTATTGTGATACAGGCTGAAATGCAGGAAGATCCTGAGTGATTAAAACATAACCCTCAAATGAATATTATTGTTGGAAAGGCATAGAATTTACATAAGAAATCAAAAGCCTGGTGAAACTATTGCAGCATATATTACCAAATTAAGAAATAAAGCAAAAACATGCAGATTTGGTGATCTAAGAGATGAGTTGATAAAAGACTGTCTTATATGTGGTGTTAATAATGATGCAGTGAGAAAGATTTTGCTTCGAGATAGTGAATTAACCTTGAGCAAAGCCATAGAGATGTGTCAAATATATGAGATGACAGAAAAGCATATGAATATGCTCACAAATGAGAAAAACATGTTTGTAGTGTTTGCTAGCATGAATATTGATAGTGTACAGTAGCAGAAAGTTAAGATGAAAAAGAAATATAAACTGAAGGATGTAACAGACAACCTCATTGCTTACTGTCACGATTGTGGAGGCAGTCATGAACCTAAATGGGAAAAGTATTTAGCTTTTGGTCAGCAATGTCACAAATTTAAAAAGTGGAATCATTTCAAAAGGCTTTGTAAGTCTAAAGTGTCTCAGACTTATGTTAAAAGAGATCACCAGAAGAAACAAGTAAATCAGATAGAGACTGTGAGCAAACTTTCTATGTTGATGGTTTCTCTGAGATTGATGAAACAGTTAATACAGTAGACTATCAGTTGTCAGCAAAGAGTGAAATATTTTGCACTATACAAATTAACGGGAAACCTGTGGAGTTTAAAGTAGACACTGGATCTAAGTGCAATGTTATGTCAGCACAAATGTTTGCTAAAGTACAAGCTGATGAGAAACTTGATTCAGCAAAGTGTGCAAAACTAGCTGCTTATGGTAGTAAATAGATTCTAAACTGATGGTGCTGTAGTTTTTTCATGCCATTCTGCTGGAAACAACTATGACTTGCAGTTTTATATAGTCAAAAGGCATGTGCAGTCATTGTTAGGCTTCAAAGACAGTCTGAGAATGGGACTGATTTCATTTAATAAAGAGGTTTGCCATGTAAGTATGAGTAACAACAATAGTTTCACACAGAATATTTTTAGTGAATACGCTGCTATTTTCAAAGAAAAGTTTGGTAAACTAGCAAGGAAGATTCCAGTAGCACTGCAGAGTAAAGTAAAATCAGAACAAGACAAAATGGTGGATTTAGGTGTCCTTACTCCATTAGAAGAACTGACTGAATGGGTATCCTCCATGGCCATAGTTCATAAGAAAAGCTTAGATGATATTCAAATATATATTGATCCAAGATACTTAAACAAAGCACTTAAGCATCCTTATCATTTAGTGTGTAGAGTAGAAGAAGTACCAACTCTCATGCCAAATTCCCACTGCTTTCTCAGTCTTAGATGCAAAAAGTTCCTTTTAGCAAATTTCTCTGGATAGCAAATCTTCACTGTTAACTACATTCAGTACACCATTTGGTAGATACAGATTTTTGAGAATGCCATTTGAAATCAATTCTGAAAGTGAAACAAATCTTTTTTGGTTATCCATGTGCTATTATAGTAGACAACATTATTGTTTGAGGCAATGGTGAAGACAAACATGATAGATATTTCAGGAAAGTTCTAGACTGTACACATGAAATCAATCTTAAACTGAAACCTCAGAAATGTAAATTCAAGCTGAGAGAAGTTACTTATGTGGGTCATTTGTTTACCAGTTCTGGCTTACAACCAGATCCATCTAAGCAAACAGCAATTCTTGAAATGCCAGTTCAAGAGAATGTCATATCTTTACAACTTTTTCTAGGTATGGTCAACTATTTAGAAAGTTCCTCCTAGACTTGAGTGAGCTTTCTGCCCCATTACATGAGTTGACACTAAAAAATGTTCATTAGTCCTGGTTGGCACAATACCAAACAACATTTGACATTCTGAAGCAGAAAATTGCCAGTTCACCCACACTGAGATATTATGATGTTCACAAACATGTAACTCTTTCTTGTGATGCATCAAATTACATCCTTGCTACAGCATGCCTTCAAGAAGGTATGCCAGTAGCATATGCATCAATAACTTTAACTCAAACAGAGGTGCATTATGTGCAAATAGAGAAAGAACATTTGGCAGTAGTGTTCTCGTGGTCAAAGTTCAATGATTATATAATTATGGCAGAACTATCCAAAGAGAGACTGATCACCAACCACTAGTGACAATTTTGAAAAAGCTAATGCATACCACTCCAGCATGATTGCAACACATGATGTTAAAATTGCAAAAGTACAATTTCAATATTGTTTACAAAAAAGGCAAATACTTGTACCTTGCTGATGCTCTGTCATGCACACCCAGACAAAAGACAGAGCAGCATGAGAATGAAACAGCAGACACTGCAGTCATGGAAGTCAGACATCTTTTGTCATCATATCGGGATGAACAAAGAAGTCACACAGCTTCAGACCCAATTCTTCAGAAGCTGCAAAATGTTATCAGTCAAGGATGGCTAGCATGACAAACCAGTTCACCACTTGACATTCAACAGTATTTTCCTTACCAAGACAAGCTCATGATGGAAGATGGAATCATCATGCAAGGTCCAAAAGTCATAATTCCTAAAGCATTACAACAGGAATGTATCAAAATTTTGCATTGTGGTCACCCAGGTACTGACTCCACCAAAAGAAGGGCTAGAAGAATTGTATTTCGGCCTTCTATCTCTAAAGATATAGAGAAGGAAACTCTAGCATGTTCAATTTGCGACAGCACCAAACTGCATCAACAACAAAAAAAAAGACATCAGCTATACCAGATTCCTGAATTATCATGCTCAACAGTTGCTGCAGATATTTTTGAACGGAATGGTTAACATTACTTAGTGTTGGTAGACTCTTATTCAAATTGGTTTGAAATTGACCTACTTCCTAACTTGATGCCCAGCACTGTCATTACAAAATTGAAGAGACATTTTTCTGCCCTTGGTGGCCTGCACAAAGAAATTTCTGACAATGGTGAACAGTTTATCAGAGAGTAGTTCAAGACATTTGCTGAGTCTTAGGAATTTGTTCATATTACTAGTAGTCCTGAGTATCCACAGTCCAATGGGTTAGCTGAACATGCAATTCAGAGTGCAAAACATTTGTTGGAGAAATCCAAAAGAAAGATGGTATCAATGCTTTCCTTAACTTACTCAATCTCAGAAACATTCCTCAAGACAACTTGCTTGGCTCACCTGCTCACAGATTAATGTCCAGACAGACTAGAACAACTTTGCTAATCAGTAAACAATTGTTAGTACCAAGCATAAAGAACAACAGAGTGGTCAAGGCTCAACTTTCGAGAAAATATCAGTCACAAAAGTTGTATTATGATAAGACCAGTAAACTCCTTAGACCATTACTGTAAAGGAGAAGTTGTGAGAATGCAAATATTAAAGAATATGACTGAGTAGGAATCGTGAAGAATATTTGTGAATAACAGAGATCTTACATCATACAATCTGAAGGAATGGATTTCAGAAGGAATCAAAGACGTGTTACCTGTCTCTGAACCAGTGGTGCTGCAGATTGCCTGTGCCAATGACTCTAATTCACAGAGAGACTGTATACCTGTTCAAATTCAAAAGGACAGTGTCCTTTCTTCAAATAATTTTGATACAATGCCTGATGTTCCAGTTGTGCAAGAATCCCTGGATGCTGTCCCTGTTGCTAAACTCAGTCAGAATTTCTATGTTACCAGATCAAGTAGAATTTCCAGACCGAATCCTTAATACACAGCGACTTGGACTTGAACTCAGTTTTGTTTATTAAGATGTTTATATATTGTTTAGCTCCCAAAATGTCTTTTTCCTCCCATTTGCATGTCAAACAAAATTAAAAAGGGAGGATGTAGATCAGTGTTTATATTTTACGTAGTCAGCCACCGTAGTCAGAGAGCACGTGCATATAAGTTACTTAGCATGTTCAAGATCAGTGCCATTTTGTATAGTCATTCAGAGTGAGTGCAAGCTTGAATGAATATGTACATGTGAGTGTGTTAGAAGTAAAGAGTGAGTCAGTAAACATATGAAATCCAAAGTATATGTTTCAGTTACAGCTCCTGATGTGTTTATGTATAATAAATGACTTGAACCCATACCATGCCTCAGTGACACATTTGAATACAAGAAACATGTGACACTTCTGATCCTATGCTTGGAGCCAAAAGCTCATTTGTTGCCCCCCCACCCCCCCCCCCCACACACACACACACAAAGAGAGTTTTGGAGTCTTTTGATACTGTACCTCCCCAAAGAAAATGATAAAGGGTCTAGTTAAAAATAGATAATTCAAATCACTCTTGAATACCCCAGCTGTGGATTTCAACACTCCAGTCCATGCTTAGATTCTAAAATGGAGGGCTTCAGCAAAAAGGAAAGAGTCAGCTTTCCCCTTTCTCTGAAGAAAAAAGTCAGGGAATGTCTACAAATGATGGGTCAGAAAGGAGAGGGCTTTCTGTCTTACACTATCTGTTCATTCTAACAGTCCTGTCACTTTATTATTCTGTTCTTCTCAGTGGTACCACTCTTAAAAGGCATTCTTAACTCAATAAAGCCAATAACACCATTTTTATTTACTTCCAATTCACACCTATAGCTCATAATGGCATCCAGACTCTTTTTGGGCCTTTCTTTAGCCAAGTAATGTATCAACTATTAATAGGTAGTATTAGACAATGCAAAGAGCTATTAACAAAATGACACTAAGATTTTAAGATAGGATGTGCAGTAGAGAAATTAATTAATTTGCCACATATTTATATTTCCATATTTATGTTTATATTTTCATAACTAACAATCCTACATGTTATTGAAGGGCGTAGTATGAAATACCATGGTGGCAGACATGAACATTCATTGTCAATGTCCATTTATATCATGTTTTACCTGAGATATTGCTAGCTGTTTGTTAGGAATTATGAAAATAAACAATATTTCTATATGTATTGAATATTTCAAAAACCAAGTGACTTACAAACTGTTGCAAAAACAAAAACAAAAACAAAAAGTACTCTAGTCATCTCAGATACCAAAAGAAAAGTCCTTTAATTCCAAAATATAGCACAGCAGCAAAGCTTTCAAGTTCAGAAGCCTCTTTCTCAATGTAAAAATCTGTGTGACAGTTGTTCAGTTTTAAACATCTACATTCAGCCTATCAGAAACATATAATCTGTCACATGTTACAAGGTCATATGATACAATGACTTTGTATGATAATGACTTAATAAATATGCATGTAAAACATGTATATATATTATCACCTAGAAACATGTGTACTACTATAAAATAAATTAGAACAATACAGTTAAAGAAGTGCTTATAAAATACACTTATGAAAGTTGTAAAACACACTCATTTTATACAATATAATATATCAGACCGGAAAAATAAAACTAAAAAAATATTATATGGACTCTAAAACATATATCTAACACACTTTTATACTCGAGAGTGTTTATATTTTAGTACTATGAGCTCTAAAGTAGTTAATCCACCTGTATTCTGCTAACTCTGTTTTAATAATATGGTCTCCCCTCTTTTTTTCCAAGATTAATTTTCTCTATGACTCTGAGCTTAAAAAGTGTTCATTATTAGTTGATGATATAGATGTTTAGACAAAGTATTACTATCCACCTTCCTACGAATCTCCACGAGGTGTGAAGCTATTCTATCTCTGAGTTCCTGATTCATCTTACCAATGTAAAATAAAGTGCATTTCATGCAATTAGCCAAATATACAACATTTTCAGTATTGCATGTTGTAAAGCTATTAAATATACATTTCTGCTTAGTAATAGCATATACAAACTTGGTGGCTTTTGAGTTGCCCACCTGTACTGTAAATGTGATATTGGACACTCCTCCAAGTCCAATTGCATCAGCTCATTCTATTGAGCACAGTGAGATCATTTGGGAAGGCAAACCCCTTTAGAATTATTGTCTGTTTCCTCCCTTTCTACTTAACTAAAAAAAAATGTATTCATCTACTTTTACTGCATTTGTGTCTCTTTCTATTTCATTACTTAATTTTGCTTTTGCTGCTTGTTCTTAAGTATTCAATTACATTTATTCTGCTGCATTTATTACGGCTTGCTAGTAGCCTGATTAAAAAAAATACATTTAATTCAGCTGCTTTTACTGTATTTGTGTCACTTCCTACTTTATTACTTTTCTTTTGCTGCTTGTTCTTAAACTGTTCAGCTGCATTTATTCTGCTGCATTTATTACTGCTTGTTTGTAGCCTGATTAAATTGTAATTGTTACTCTAAGTTTCTTAGTCTTGGTTTAAGGACTTCGGCTTAAGGCCAGTTATTTTACATTAATAAGGTTTGTGGTCTACACTCTTGTGGGAGGAGAGGGTAGCCTCTGCCCTTCTGAGCTGGGAATTGCTGGGTGAAGGCTTATTATGCCTGTTGTTCTAAGTGTCTTTTTTCTGGTTTAAGCACTTGGGTCCCAAACTAGTTATTTTACATTACAAAGATTTGTGGTCTAAACTCTCATGGCAGGAGAGGCTAGCTTATGCCATTCTAAGCTGGTATTGCTAGTTGAAGGATCATCGTATCTGTTATTCTGAAAGTGTCTTAGTTCTGGCTTAAGCACTTGGGCTACAAACCAGTTATTTTACATTAGGAAGGTTGTAATCTAGACTCCTGTGGCAAGAGAGTGTGGCTTACACCTTTCCAAGCTGGAAATTGCTGATGAAGGCTTATTGTGCCTTTTATTCTAAGTGTCTTTATTCTGGTTTAAGCATTTGGTTCCAAACCAGTTACTTTACATTAGAAGGATTTGTGGTCTAAACTCTTGTGGTAGGAGATTATTGCCTACACCTTTCTAAGCAGAAAATTTCTGGCTGAAGGCCTATTGTGACTGTTATTCTGAAGTGTCTTAGTTGTGATTTAAACAAATCCAGTTGTTTTACATTAGGAAGGTTTGTGGTCCAGACTCTTGTGGCAGAAGAGTGTGGCCTGCACCCTTCTAAGTCAGGAATTGCTGTTGAATTGATGATTTATTAAAACTGTTTTTTTTTTTTTTTTTTGCTGTTGTGACTGTGATTTTATGCACTTTGAATTTCTAGTACTTCTGCATTTTATAGCATAGGCTACATTCAGACTTGCAACTTCATCAAAGCTGCGTCTGAGATGGCTTTGTATGCCAGACACAGGTCACCTCTGAGCAGTCTGTACAAGACTGAGTAGAAGAAGAGGGTTTTTAGCCTATCTGTATAGGATAGGCGTTTGAGACCCTGGATTTTCCTGGCCAGGAACCTCTATGATCTCTCCAGCTGCTGCACGTGCTTGGCAAAGTACATGCTAAAGGGGGCATTGTACTTGATAATAGGTCTGATAATGGCGGAGTACAAGGATGTTATGACCTCCTTGTTCATGGATGAAATACCCTTACTTATGAGGTGGGCCATGTAGAAAGACTTCCATACAACAGAGGCAACATGGTGGTCAAAAGTCAAGTTGCTAAGTAAACTGTGGGGAAAATGCTGTTTGTGAGTCACTGTCATCCAACACATATATACAGTTGAACTCTTGTGTCAGTAGCAGCATATTAACTGCAAAATTCATAAGTGTGACATACAGAACCACAGTGTATTTAGCATAACAAGACTATGCTGCACTGCATGTATAGGAGCACACCTGCCCACATGGAGCAATGTATACATCAAGTACAGCATTTCATGCACATCACAAGTACTACATGTTTAATATAGTAATGTGTGTCATGCACCAGATGCAACATATTGTAAATGTCGCAAAACGAAGAACCACGTAAACTGATAAAACAAAATAGGCAAGTCTGTATAGCGTTGACTTGTTTAATATAATTGGAACTTCATTCAAAACAAAAATAAAATGTAGAGCAGACTTAAAACATAACTGACATGACAACGATACTAAGCGCTTTCACCCTTACACGCCTAGGGTATCATCAGAGTATCAGTTGTTAAATTCACACTCCATTTAAATACCCAAAACTCATATCAATTAACCAATCACATGAACTGTAAATATATATATATATATATATATATATATATATATATATATATATATATATATATGTGTGTTAAAAACTATTCCAATGTAATATACTAAAATACATTGTATAATACAACAACATACAATAAAAACATACAATAAAAACATTAAATATGTTAATTATACCAAAACGTCTCACTTAATCAATCCCTTTTGTCAAAAACTTGGTTTAATTTAATCCTAATATATTAAATAAATAATTAACTTATATCAAAACCTTGCTATGGTTTAAAAAATATACTTCAAAAAATTTTATTGTATATAAATACCGTAATACTATATAGAAGATACAAAAAATGTGAAAAATCACTAAAACTATTGATTCAATTTTCATATAAAATGAGATTTATATTTTAAAATACTAGTTATAGAGATTTGTTCATTAATACCCGGTGAGCTGTTAGCATTTAATCTTAACTGCCATAAACATTCTTTGACTTCTAAAAGAGTGTTGTCATCACCCCCTTTACTTAAATTGTAAGGGACCCTATCAATAATGAAAAAAATAAACCTCTTAAAGTCTTTACATCTAGTACTGTGATTATACAATGAATTAGTACATTTTTTATTTTTGATATCTCTGTTGTGTTCCATGATACGGTCTCTTAACCTCCTAATAGTTTTCCCTATGTAGTATGCCTGACATGATAAACATGAAGCCAAATATATTACCATCTTCGTGTTGCAGTTACAGAACCCAGGACACTTAATGGACCTACCATAATTTTGTACTGCCACATATGGACCGTTATTTATGAACTTGCATATTTTACAAAATCCACATTTACTCATTTTGGAATTTTTATAAATATTATTGTAACCACTTGTTTCCAAGTATTCTTTTAAATTTTTTCCCCTACTATATGTCACATTTGGATGTTCACCAATTATATTTAATATATCTGATTTATTTACAAAAACACTAAACCATGTCTCATTTAATATATTTATAATCAATTTCGCTTCATCATTGTATGGTAAAATATAAGCATCAATTTGGTTTATCTACTTCGTTTTTTCTATTTGATTTGTTATCTAGCCCGGATTTTAAAATAGGTTGATAGTAAATATGTCTCTTATGTACAATCTCTTCCTTAACAGTATTTAGTAATGTGTGTGGATAATTTCTATCCTGAAACATCCCAACTAGTTTATCAATTTCAATAGAAAATTTTCCTTCTTCTGTTATAATACGTGATAACCTCACCATTTGTCCTTTTACTAGATTCTTTTTTTGAAAATGTGGGTGACTACTATTGAAATGTAAAAAAGAATTGGAATATGTTTTCTTCCTGTAAATGTTTGATTGTATACCTTCATTATTCTTATAAAATAAAATATCCAAATATTCACACTCATTGTAACAAATTTTGTGTGTGAATCTCAAAAAGGTAGATGTAGTGTTCAAAAATAATATAAATTCCATCAATTCATCTTTGTTTCCTCTCCAAAAAATTAATATGTCGTCAAGAAACCTACAGTAAAGTAAAATTTTTGAAAAATATCTGGAAGTGAAGATACTTTCTGTCTCCCAATTGGCTAACACTAAATTGGCATATATGGGTGCACATCTTGCACCCATAGCCACACCAGCCCTTTGCCTGTAATATCTTCCATCCATAAACATAAAATTATTTGTTAAAACTAAATCCATCATATCAACAAGCAATTTACGTTTAACAGTGTGTACATTACTGTATTTGAATAAACTTGTCTCAAACATGGTAAGGCCCTCTCTGTGTGGTATAACTGAAAATAAGTTTACTACGTCTATAGTGACCATCATGGTGACCTTGTTTATAACAGTTGCATGTTCCTTAACTACTTCTAGACAATGCCATGAGTCTCTGAGGATGTGTGGTAATTTAATTAAAGTATCCCTACAATTGACATCAATATAGCGGGCCATGGCTTCTAATTTAGACCCTTTTGCTGAAACAATGGGTCTAAAAGGTGGATTGTTGATGTTTTTGTGAATTTTTGGTATACCAAAAATAGATGGGGTAACTGGAAAATCAACTAAAAGATATTCATACTCATTCCTGTTGATCAAGCCTTCCATCATGTATTCATATAATAACCAATCCACCTTTGTATATGCCCTACACATCTCATACCTAGACACTTTTTCGTAGGTATTAGTATCACTCAGCATATCGGTCATTTTATTTAAATAATCTATTAATCTATTAATAGTCTATTTTAACACATATATATATATATTTTTTACAGTTCATGTGATTGGTTAATTGATATGAGTTTTGGGTATTTAAATGGAGTGTGAATTTAACAACTGATACTCTGATGATACCCTAGGTGTGTAGGGGTGAAAGCGCTTAGTATCGTTGTCATGTCAGTTATGTTTTAAGTCTGCTCTACGTTTTATTTTTGTTTTGAATGAAGTTCCAATTATATTAAACAAGTCAACGCTATACAGACTTGCCTATTTTGTTTTATCAGTTTACGTGGTTCTTCGTTTTGCAATTTTGGTTGTATCAGGCGTCTGTTTTTCGTTGGACTTGTGTGGAGTTTGGGTAGTTATGGAGCAGCTACTACAGCAACACTTGGATATTACCAAACATCTCATTGCTGCTCTAAATGAGCAAGGATCAAAAACTTTTAATGGCTTAGCGAACGAGATGAATGTTTCTTTAACGGACACGGAAGAGCAGTTATTCACGTTACACTCTACTCCCGGTACTGGGAACAATAATCCATTGGCTAATAATCCATCAGCTAGCAATGGTTCGAGGGGTTCTATTGGAGGAGGAATCTTTCTAGGTAGAATGGAAAATGGTGGTAATGAATTTCCACCTCCGAACGCCACAACGAACACTAGAGATGGTTTTAATGGTAAAAACCTGGTTTCTAACAAGTATGCAGACATTAAGGATTTATTAACAGCACCCAGCTTTGCGTCAGTGGTTAAGATGAACAACAAGGATATGGGGAACTTGAATAGACAGTTAATGGACTTTGAAAAGGTACTGAAAACATATAAATCATTACAGATGGACAATGTGTTTTAGAAAGATGCATAGAACTGAAACAGGTACCAAAGGGACTGCGTATTTTTAAACTCCCGTTTGGTTTTGAACACAACACTGATACATTCAATGAATTGTTACAATTATTTGATAATGTTGGTCTACAATTGTTGAGACTTATTATAAAGAACAATAATATTAAGTTGACAAAATTGAATGATGTTTTAACTAATTTAGACAACAGTATTAAGAATGATTTGCTGTTTGAATACAATAAGCACCGTTTTGAGAATATTATTAAAGATATGGATATATTTGTTAACAAAGGCTTGGAGATAAAAAACAACAAGCTACATAGGGATAGTAATGATTACAAAAACAAAAGGGCATATACCCATTTTAGAGAATTTAAAAACAGTATTAGAAGTAAACAACTTGATGATAGGACAAACTTGGAGCAGATTGGTCGCAATGATAGCATTGTAGTTGAACAACAAAAAGAATATACTTTTAACAGGACAGGTAATCCATCTAACAAAGATAATAACCAAGTTTTTTTAGAAGAACCAACGTTACGGAGGTCAGAACGAATACGCGACCGCTATCAGGGGCAACACCAATATCAGAATCGGTACAGGGATGTTCAAAGATACAGGACAAACTCACAATATTAGACGCTCTCTGTAGTTGTGCAAGTTGTGAACGAATTGCAACTGACAGTACATATTATGAAAACATACTATTGTCAAAAAACGTAGTTGAACTTGTTAATAACAATAGTAAGTATAATAATGAAGAGTATTTTTGTATAGACAATAGTGACAAAGTGAGTTTTGAAATGATTTCTCCCAATAATGAACCAAATGAAAGGTGCTTAACTATTATTGATGGTGGTTTTTCTTTATATAATTACACTGATACAGAATTTGGGGGTGATTATATTTCCCTTTTTAAAAAAGTTTTTTCCTACGTGCCTAGTTTTAAATTGGATATAGCTAGGACATTGATTAGCTTAAAAATGTTCACAAGATTACTGAATTTGAAATTACTTTTTTCTACGGACAAGAATACCATTTCTAACTTTGAGATTATACATCCTGTCTTAAAAAGAAGTAGTACCTTTATACCCCCTCAAAATCCAGCTGTTCATATATTTGAAATGTTATGTGAGGTACAATTTCATAGGATTTTGACTAATTCACAAAAGGTGAATGACAATTTAACTACAGCTGAGAGATTTTGTCTGAGAGAATTGACAAAAGATGATAAATACAGAGTTATGAAACCAGACAAAGGAGGGGGAGTTGTAGTTATGACTAAAATAGATTATTTAAATAAAATGACCGATATGCTGAGTGATACTAATACCTACGAAAAAGTGTCTAGGTATGAGATGTGTAGGGCATATACAAAGGTGGATTGGTTATTATATGAATACATGATGGAAGGCTTGATCAACAGGAATGAGTATGAATATCTTTTAGTTGATTTTCCAGTTACCCCATCTATTTTTGGTTTACCAAAAATTCACAAAAACATCAATAATCCACCTTTTAGACCCATTGTTTCAGCAAAAGGGTCTAAATTAGAAGCCATGGCCCGCTATATCGATGTCAATTGTAGGGATACTTTAATTAAAGTACCACACATCCTCAGAGACTCATGGCATTGTCTAGAAGTAGTTAAGGAACATGCAACTGTTATAAACAAGGACACCATGATGGTCACTATAGACGTAGTAAACTTATTTTCAGTTATACCACACAGAGAGGGCCTTACCATGTTTGAGACAAGTTTATTCAAATACAGTAATGTACACACTGTTAAACGTAAATTGCTTGTTGATATGATGGATTTAGTTTTAACAAATAATTTTATGTTTATGGATGGAAGATATTACAGGCAAAGGGCTGGTGTGGCTATGGGTGCAAGATGTGCACGCATATATGCCAGTTTAGTGTTAGCCAATTGGGAGACAGAAAGTATCTTCACTTCCAGATATTTTTCAAAAATTTTACTTTACTGTAGGTTTCTTGACAACATATTAATTTTTTGGAGAGGAAACAAAGATGAATTGATGGAATTTATATTATTTTTGAACACTACATCTACCTTTTTGAGATTCACACACAAAATTTGTTACAATGAGTGTGAATATTTGGATATTTTATTTTATAAGAATAATGAAGGTATACAATCAAACATTTACAGGAAGAAAACATATTCCAATTCTTTTTTACATTTCAATAGTAGTCACCCACATTTTCAAAAAAATAATCTAGTAAAGGACAAATGGTGAGGTTATCACGTATTATAACAGAAGAAGGAAAATTTTCTATTGAAATTGATAAACTAGTTGGGATGTTTCAGGATAGAAATTATCCACACACATTACTAAATACTGTTAAGGAAGAGATTGTACATAAGAGACATATTTACTATCAACCTATTTTAAAATCCGGGCTAGATAACAAATCAAATAGAAAAAACGAAGTAGATAAAAGCAAAATTGATGCTTATATTTTACCATACAATGATGAAGCGAAATTGATTATAAATGTATTAAATGAGACATGGTTTAGTGTTTTTGTAAATAAATCAGATATATTAAATATAATTGGTGAACATCCAAATGTGACATATAGTAGGGGAAAAATTTAAAAGAATACTTGGAAACAAGTGGTTACAATAATATTTATAAAAATTCCAAAATGAGTAAATGTGTATTTTGTAAAATATGCAAGTTCATAAATGACGGTCCATATGTGGCAGTACAAAATTATGGTAGGTCCATTAAGTGTCCTGGGTTCTGTAACTGCAATACAAAGATGGTAATATATTTGGCTTCATGTTTATCATGTCAGGCATACTACATAGGAAAAACAATCAGGAAGTTAAGGGACCATATCATGGAACACAATAGAGACATAAAAAATAAAAAATGTACTAATTCATTATACAATCATAGTATTAGATGTAAGGAATTCAAGAGGTTTATTTTTATTGTCATTGATAGGGTTCCTTATAATTCAAGTAAAGGGGGCGATGACAACACTTTACTAGAAGTCAAAGAATGTTTGTGGCAGTTAAGATTAAATGCTAATAATTTACCGGGCATTAATGATCAAATTTCTATTTCCAGTATTTTAAAATATAAATCTCATTTTATATGAAAATTGAATCAATAGTTTTAGTGATTTTTCACATTTTTTGTATCTTCTATATAGTATTACGGTATTTATATACAATAAAAATTTTAGAAGTATATTTTTTTAAACCATAGCAAGGTTTTGATATAAGTTAATTATTTATTTAATATATTAGTATTAAATTAAACCAAGTTTTTGACAAAAGGGATTGATTAAGTGAGACGTTTTGGTATAATTAACATATTTAATGTTTTTATTGTATGTTTTTATTGTATGTTGTTGTATTATACAATGTATTTTAGTATATTACATTGGAATAGTTTTTAACACATATATATATATTTTTTATAGTTCATGTGATTGGTTAATTGATATGAGTTTTGGGTATTTAAATGGAGTGTGAATTTAACAACTGATACTCTGATGATACCCTAGGTGTGTAGGGGTGAAAGCGCTTAGTATCGTTGTCATGTCAGTTATGTTTTAAGTCTGCTCTACGTTTTTTTTTTGTTTTGAATGAAGTTCCAATTATATCAAACAAGTCAACGCTATACAGACTTGCCTATTTTGTTTTATTTTGTAAATGTCACATGATATTTGTATTGTACTATTGGACTTGTACCCCATAAGCATGGCTACAATATGCGATGCTTGCACAAGTGTGCCTAAATAGTACAATTGTTATATTACAGTCCTGTGGGACCACCCTTATTGGGCTGAACATCACAAATGATCTCAAAAGTTGTTTCCCTGAAGGAGTCGAGGTAGCTTATACTATGTCTTGAAAAAAATCCCCATCAGTCTCTCATCTGAGTCTGAAAGGCATCAGTAATAACCTCCCATTTCTGTTCCAGAAAATCATATGCCTGTGGTGGTCATTGACGTCTCCTATGGGGAACAGCAGGGATGATGATACGTGCTTGTCTAAGTTTGTCCTCATCATCATCATCATTGGCCTCATCACTGTCATCATCCTCTGACTCTGGGTATTCAGGCAGTGGTCTTACATGTTCCCATCTCCAGTGACTGATAGGAGAGAGGCCACCTATCCCAAACTCATTCAAGTTGAAACACAAAAAAGAAAGAAAGTGCATAATACACATTCCAGGAACTATATGAGTACATAACATACCCACTGTGACACAGTCCACAGATATAAAAGTATGCCACAGAACAGTAAAGTATTTCCATAGACAATTCTACAACCATGTGTGATGTAAGGCATAAATCCAAAGCATAACGAGGAAAACAATTTGTATAACAGTCTGCACATTCCTGTGAAAAACTTGGCTGTCATTAAACACAGACTGATGTGCACATAAATAATACCATAGACAGTATTTAGTATGCCATTATCATGCTCCCTGCATAGGAGATGTGAGGTACATCACAATACATTACTTATGTCACTAAAATCTACTTCCAGATGATATGGCCTATAAGGAGCATGTACAATGTGTATAATAAAAACAGGTGAGGTTAGCAGGTGGACAGTCATGTACATAACACATTCCCAATATCCTATTATCAATATGTATAGAAGATATCAATAGGAGCCTGTGTCTGGGGCACTATATCTATCATAGAATGTCAACAGGTTATCCCAGTGCATGACATGGCATGTAATGCACAGCTCACCTGAAGAAATCATGATTGTGTAGGAACTAGCCATCATTATGGAGGACAAACAAACATGCACAAATGGCACACATACATATCAAGAGAAGAATGCTATGGCACCCATCAAACTAAGCTGTATGTCTACCTTAGACATTTATGTGGAGGTGTCAATTTGTGAGTTACTCATAACTGTAACCCAGGTGTCTGTGAAAGAAATGAGTCATGTTAATAAGCCCACAAATAACCTACAGTATGTGTATTATGAATATGTAGTAAGAGTAACAAGCAGTGGGAAATATAAAACATATATGCAGATGAGATAAGCAATGCAACATGGTCAATGGCTGACACAACATCATCAAATAGTTGGAATGCAATACAACACCCTAGTATAACTGGCCAATCATAATCATGGTGACAGCATGTGGCATATAAACCCTTAGGTTATGTCATATATACATTACTATCCATCAACTACTACACACATTTAAAAGGATCACTATGTATGTAGTTGTAAAATACAAACAGTGCAATGATGATCAATGATTATGTAACAGGCAGACATGTTTTGGGCACCACAATTCCTGAACATAGGATATAATTGCATGCACTTAAACAAAGCATCACCAGAAGTATATGCCAGACATAGTCTGCCAGTAGCAGTGCAAATGCTGAGACAGCAGACACCCATTCAGTAGAAGAATATGTAGGCAAGGTACAATAAAACAATCAGTAAACACCAGCTGCTGTGGAAACAAAAGCCAAAGCACAATTAACTTCCATCTAAAACATCATTGTCCAAAGCACTGTGGGAGTTACACAGAACTGTCATCTAGGTTGTGAAGTGTAATCAAAAACATGCCAAAATGCAAGCCTTTTAATTAAATATGTACTGGTAAGCACAAGAAACATATGACTATTGCAGTTATGTTACAGATGCATGGTGGGTAGTCTTGAATTAATAATAACACGCATGAAGATGCAAGCCAAACCACTCCTCTAGTAATGTTATGATCTATTCTAGGCAAAATAATCTGGAAATGTTTAGCTTGATGCACAATACCCAATTTCTGGCATGGTCTTTATCATCCACAAGAGGTATAAAGCATGTATAAATGCTACAGACAGATTGTGTAAGGTCAATACATGATAAAAGGGATGTATAACATAACAGGGCGTAGAACATGCTCTGTAGCCTTGGCAAGAAATACCATTGCAGATAATGTGTATTCATTTATTCCTATATTACAGTCAATACTTTACACAGTGGAAGAATACCGAACACAAATTGGATGATATGAGATTCAAACCTATAACTCTCAACTATGTTCACACTATATATTCCTGGCAACTACCTGCCTAGCTAATCTATCTTGTCTGTGATTGTATGAAGAAACTGCAGTTAAACAACTTGACTTTCTGGAAAGGTGTAAAAACATGGATTAGGGCTTCCACATTACAAGGTAGGTAAACTACAGTCCAACATGCGCTGTGTGCTGTGAAGTTGTAAACAAAAAAGTGCAAACCTGACTGCATGCCATCACACTGGTCACAGCCATAATATACAGCATTTCTGTCTTTGCAATAGAACATGTAGCTGCACATTGGAGACAATTACACAGGACTTCATGTTCAACGCTGATCTGTCATACATCTAAATCTGGGTTAGGTCAGATTGCAGGCTATGTCAAACTAGAATGCATAGCAACGTATCACTTCATACCTCTCAAATGCCCCTAATTTTTGTGGATGTCCCTGATTGTGACTCAAAGTGTAGCTCTACCCCTCTCACTTCCTTGTAAAGGAGAAAGGTGGTGAATTGCACGTAATTAACAATGGCAACAACTAGAGGTATAGGCTACCTTACCTTCAGCAAACGTATATTGTTTCACATTCCTGTGTTCTGTCTCTGTCACACATTAATAGTATTAACATAGAAAATGAGTCACTGAGTATTTCTGGATTAGTCTCTGATTATGTTGAGATTTATCCCTGTTTGGTTGACAGCTATGTTCCAAATGTAATAAATGTATGAAAATATTGACATATAAATATAATGACAAAAGTTGCTGTGTCTTGGCTGGAGTATTTCCTTTTTTACAAGATATTACAGTATTAGAGTTGGGTGTGTGAGGGTGCATCCCTGACAGTGGGAGGTGCAGGGGTGCTTGCTGTCATGCAAAAACAGCTTTAAAGGAAAACAGTGAGTACCAGCAGAATTCACCATTCTCTTGTATTTTTTTTCACAGTTCAAGGAGTAGCAATTATGGATCTTAGAATTACAGTTGAAAGCCCTACTTTTTCTCTTTGGAAGACACCATTAGAATTTGGAGGCCAGTTCTTTACTTGAAAAGTCTGTAAGTTACTTTTTCAGCTTTGCAACTCTCCCTTAGACTTATCTGGCATAGCTTCATTGTTAATTGTGCAATGGAACTGAAAGGTTTTACTAGGATAGCAGACTAACAGTTCACTCTTAGGTACAAGATGAGGGGAAACATAGGTTGTTTGACTTCTTTTTTTTTCTTTTTTTCAAATATAATTTGTATTGCATTTCACTTCTATTTAAATACAAGAAAAGAATGGCACAGAAAATATACATACAAGCTACTTGGAATATCAAGTTTCAGTCATCCAAATACTATATACATAACATAAATCATCAGTGTTAGGGTAACAATTATACAGAATTGTCTAATAATCAAACTGCTCTTAACGAGCTGTAAAACAGACATTTACATAAAGATAGTATACAACATATTGAAAATGTGACATTAAAACATTGCAATCAGATATTCTAGTCTACCTAAATAAACATTCTGTCTTGCACTAACTGTACAATACATACATTGATGTCACCTTAATGGTCATCTTATATGTGTTTGCCATGACCTGTACACTGTTATTTTGGATATTTCTATAATAATTGCCTTTAGTTTCCCTTAATTATGTAAAGTAATATTGATGGTGAAGTCCCTTGGTCATAAATCAATTTTGTCCTAGGATTTCTAAAAGTGTTTTCCAATGTTTCTGATAGTAAGACAGTTTTTTTGGCTTCTTGTAATTAATTTGCTGGCTAATAAGTATTTTATAGCCATTCAGGTTGTCTGACATCTGACTTGCTACGCAACTACTTAAGTTCATTTTTCCCAGTTGAAGAGAGAAGCTTGTGCTTTTCCAATACCATGAGTATTTGAGTTTAAAGACTTCAACAGTGGTTTGTTTAGCTTTATTGTAATCTCAGCCTTGGGGACATTGCTGCATAAGATGCAACATTAAGGTCTGATTTCTGGATTTTTTTAAAATATTATATATAGTTGACTATGATCGGGGAAACAATGCATCTTTATTTTCCTCATCACATTTTCTTAGTTATGCTCTTTGCACATTCAAGGTAATTTAGTAATGATACTGACTGAATTGATATTTTTAAACTGGATCCGGGGTTAAAGGCATGCACTGTCACTGTTTTTGAAGGTCTGTCTGATTCTGTACTGTGGATATGTGAACTAGAATGACCTGCTATGTAAAGCACAATGTTTTTAATTATTTTTTTCGGCTGTAGAAGGCCAATTGTGTCATGGATGTATGGTGGCAGGATGGTATGGCCAGTTTGCATCATAGACTAACTTTTAATAGCAAAAGCTTTGGTCTGAGTTAAGTGAATTAATTCAGACCATTGTTCAGAACTGATATTCCTGTGGAGTGCAACAGTTTGTTGGGTACCAGGAACCTGGAGAGGGAAGAATTGTCACTGATGACAAGTTTGTCAAAAGCTTATCTCTTTTAAGCTTTACAAATCAGCTCCCTGGGAAACTGAGTTAAAGTTCATAACATGGAACATTAGTAGTATGAGCTTATCTATTTCAAAGAAAAGAAGTTTATGCAAACTGGGCAGATAAGGTGTATTAGAAGCCATTCTTTATATATATATATATATATATATATATATATATATATATATATATATATATATATATATTCTGAGGTAGAAGCTACTACAGGTATTGAAGATAGAAGGTGCCTACTCTGGTTACTGCTTTGAATGCCAGTTCTTGTTTTATGGCTCTTTTTGGTTCACATGAGAGGTGCTGATACTTTTGTAGGAAGCATTTTGAATATTCATAAAGGCAAATGTTGAGCTCTTATCTGCTGGCAATTAAATGATTCTTTAGATGTAAACCAAGACAAACTGTTTCAAATATGGGAACTGCATAGGCAGTGTGGCAAAGAACCCTGAAGTCCATGCTTAGTAACAGTGGTCTCATTCATTTTGTGATATCAATAAGGGGAAAGTTCCTGTCTTTGGATTTTAATGCAACTTTAAGAAACAACCTAGTTGGTTTCATCGTTTGCTGAGCAACCCAATGAATGAAATACCCTCTTAGAGAGGGAGATTTCAGATCATGCACCATCGTTAGGTATATGGAAAGGGAAATATAGTGAACTATCCCACTGGAAGTTCAATCTTCATTTAGGAAGAGTGAACAGAATATATGGTGACTATAGTAGTTAAGTTTTCTAAGGCAGAAGAGGTAATACTCCCCAAGACACAGTGTAATGTTAAGGGTTTGGTGAGATATGATCAGTTGCACTAGGAGAGAGCAATTGATGTGGGGGGGGGGGGAGTGTCCTAAGAAGGCAGAGTTTCAGGAAGCAGAATTAATGGAAGGTAAGTTGAAATTGGCATAAATTTAAAAGACTATATCTAGAGGAATGTTTACAAGAAGTAAAACGCATGAAATACAGAGCTGCAAAATGTAAGAGACTATTCTAGGTTGGAGGCAAACTCTACAAAAGTGGACATTATAGTGTGTACCTAGAGATCAGGATGCTAACCTTTTGCATTCAGCCTCAGTGATGTTGCATCTTACTGGAGCAGGCAGAGTTGGAGCTGCGGAAAAGGAATAAACATTATTAGAAACCATTTGTGAAGTTTTAACATAACTTATATTCTTACAGGAAACCTAGCAAGCTCGAAAGGTTCCTTCCTGAAAAAGCCTCAGAAGCATTGCTAAATGCCAGTATAACTCAAAATTTGTATAGTGCCACCATTAAATTGAAACCGTGGAAGGGATGTGGACCTGTTAGTTTTCCTGAATATTTTTATAAAACAATAGGCCTGTAGTTTGCTGAGGATCTACCTACTTTATCCAGTGAGATTGTGTTCAGTTCTAAGATCTTGGTAGGAGGCCTTGGAAATTGTGCTGCGCAAAGATAAAGGAGATCATAGGAATCCTGCAACTATCAGTCTCCATCCCTTATCAGTGCAATTACCAAAATGTAGGTGAGGATCTGACACAGAAATATGGAAAGAGGTCTCCCATTATTGGTAGATATTTATGAATCAGGCTTTGTGGAAAAGGAACAATGTATGATTGCTGGAGACTGCTTCTGAATTTTCTGATATTAAAGAAGCATGGATCATGCTCTTGACATAAAAAAAAATTCTGATAGTGCCCTGTGGGAATTCTAAGACCTTATATCAAGAGAGGTATTCCAAGGGAAAATGTTTACATTAGGAGAAATGGCACTACAAGTTGAAATTAATCACCAATAGGGATATTTCTAATTTGGTTTAGATGCAGTGGAAACCAGGCAATGTTTCCCCCATTGCCTTTTGCTTTCTTCTTGGCTGTTAAGTATTTGCATAATAAGTGAGGGCAGCTTGAGAACATAATGCACAGACTTCCATGCTTAACTCTTTCTTCACTATGAGCTTGTTTTCAGATGAATGCATGTGCCTTTCCAACATTGCTGAAAGATATTTGTTAAACATTCTTGGATAATTTAGAGCAAGTGTTTTTGAATTATGGAAGAACTCCACCAATGAAATATGAAGTTGTCTTTGCAGCTAGTGCTAATTTGTCAAACCTGTCCTTGCTAATTCTTTTTATTTGTAGTGCGATAAAATGCTGATGGTCTATTCCTCTCTCTCTGTAACTGAAAAAGTGAATAGGAATTTTTAAGAGCTTTGAAGTAAAATGGCAGGTACGTATGTTAGATAAGTGGGTAAGCAAGGAACATTCATGAAAGGGGATAAGTAGTGTAATATAAATAAGGATTTTGCTGCAAGTGATTTATGCAGCTCTACACATTTCCTTGCGTCACAAAGCAAATGGAGTCAAAGAGTTAAAGACTGTATACTCCACATTTTTCTAGAAAAGCATAGCCAGGAGATTTTGAAATGCTTGTCTGGCCTCCCGGAAGATGGATAGGAGCTGACAGTTCATAGAAATGATGTTTTGTTCAACAACCTGGCTGTTACACTAAAATATAATGAAGGCCATCATTTAATGTAGGTGGACTAATTTCAGGAATTTAGACTTGGAAAAGAAACATTGGAATCATTGCAGAATTTCTGTATTTGTTTGGAAAGGAAAGGGATGGATTATATCATCTGCTAGGTAGCTGGACATTTCTATCTGTGGCACAGAAGAAGTAACAAGAATAGCTAAATTTGGCTCAGACAATGGTTCAAAATACGGAGGAAATGTATACTAAGACTTTATAAGACTGTTGGACAGATGCTGACACGATGTCCCTGCCGATGTTTGAACAACTAGGAGGGGATTATAATGTTCTGCAGAGGTGTGGCATAAGCATGAGATATTCAAACGTGGTTAACTGAGGAAATATGCTCGTATGAAGGGAGAGAATCATTTGGTGTCTTTGGATAAGGGGCTTAAACTATCAAACTGGATGGGACTTAAACCACAGTGGCATATTTAGAAGCTTCAAATTGAAACTGATATGCCTATTTCACTGGAAGTCCTGTCTAATGAATGATATCATTTGGATTAAGGAATGTAATGACTGCCATGAAATACGTGACATAATTAAAGAGTAGGGGCCCATCTAAGACCATTTTATCAGGACTTTATAAGAATGATACTTTACCCACCCTAACTTGCATGAACCAGGGTAGAAAACAAATTCTACTTGTTGGAATTACAACATAGATCTTGTAGGTGTGCATTACAAGGAGGGAATGCAAAGCTATTCAATAATTGTTTTTATGAGGCTTTTAGTTATGATATATATTCCAGAGAATTTCATTATAGATGAGTTTTTTCTGGTTTTGCATCCCCATAAATCCAGGGAAACTGTGTCTGTAAAGAAATAGCTGAGGTAGTGTTTGCTGCGTGGATGGATTTCTATGTCAACTCCACCTCATGGAACTCTGTCTTGGGGATTTCTGTTGAGAATCACCATTCTTGATGACCAGGAAAATGCATAGGGTTGGACCATCACTAAGAATTCAAGGAAAGAGGTGAAAATAGTATATTTGGTGTTTTGTATTAGTAAACTGGCCAAATATTCTCCTCTGTGTGGTCACAAGAAAGTAAAGTTATTTCTGTGGGCTACAGTCCTAGTTCTTAGTTAATGTTTCATTGGTGCCATTTGATTGTCTATTAGACATTAGGGTGGTCTATTTACATGACAGGCACATCATCAAATATTCCTAGGTTGGGACCAAGAAGTCCGTGTTCCAATGTAGGCATTCTTCAATTTTTAATCTCATGAGAGATGTTACATGTCTTGATTTTCTATGCTGGCATTACAGAGCATATGTGCAGTGAGGGCTTAGTTTATTTTAATTATATTTTTTAAGCTGGTTATTTTATATATGTATTTCACTGCTACAACTGACTCAGTTGCTTTATGTGAATCTTGAGACGTACTCTTAGGAAATTTGTGATTGAATATTATTAAAAAGGTTTAAGGAAAAGCCTTAAGGATGATCTGCAGAAAAATGTAGGAGAAGAAGTATGACTGATCTATAAAGGGATTGATATTCATAGTTTTTTTTTCTTGTAAAGAAAATTGTAGATCTTATAGTTTGTAGAAAGGAAGAAGGTAGGGCTACTGTTGTTTGCATGTCAAAGCTGATGACAGTGTGCATTGTTTTTATTCTTTAGGCTGCAATGAAGGAATAAGCCATTATATTTAGAAAAGCACAGTGTGATGCTTAAGCCTTATCTCAGAAAGTTTTCATCACTGTTGATTATATAAGCAATAACTGATGATGTGGTATATTAATGTTTTACCCATGGTTGGTGTAGTTTAATCATGAGGGCAAAGCCTGATTGATTAAATAAAGCCAACCGTGGGGAAATCTTCAATGTACCACAACCACATGGTCGGTTATTGTTATTATACAATGACATTATTTAAGAAAAAACAATACTTACTTTTCTTAAATAATGTCTTTGTATACCAGCGCATTACTGTTCTTCCACTGGTTGTGGTATACTGCTTCCTTGTTTTGATGTACTGAGCATGCGTATGGGACTTGCATTCCATGCATACCCAGTACATCAATGCTTTGAAATGGAAGCAACAGAGAAAAGAAAGTCTCCGTTACTCCATTTTTTTTCTTTTTTCTTTTTTTTTTTTTATTTGTTAAAAAAAATGTTTTGAGCATTTTATACCAACAGAAAAAAGTCCGGGCGATCAGACCTTTTTCCGTTGGTATATTGTGGGATTTACAATGGGCGTGCTGGCCAATCAGTATGCACATTTTGGAATATTAATGGGGGGTCATTGTATAATTAGTAATTGTCAATCTCTTGTTAAAAATTGTTCTGTGTTTATGGATCTTTTCTCCCCAGGCCTCTGCTGAAAACTGGAGTTATGCCCAGTCAGACTTTCCCAGTAAACAAATGTAAAATAAATAGAAAAAAATAAAACTCAAGTGGTTTACAAAATACAAATAAGTAACAAGCACAGAGACATAAGATAACAATTGAGTGTTAACAAAATTATATACAGCAAATGACAGTGCTTTATAAACTGCATAAATAAAGTTAGTCATAAGCTAGGTCATATAAATGGGTCTATATTAGAAGAACGAAAACCACCTAAACCACAAATGCTCACATGAGCGAAAATGCCGGGAATCGAAAGTGGGATTGCGGGGTTGTGTTACAGTGAGGAGTGGGATATTTGCCCTTTCCTCACTGTAGTGTGACCTCAGAGTTAGAATATATAGTTAGTAGGGGGTGTGGATAGTTAGTAGGGGGTGTGGGAGGCACAGCTCCCCACAATAGCAACTTTGATCACCGGCATTTTTGCTCATGTGAGCATTTGCGGTTTAGGGTTTTCGTTCTTCTAATATAAACCCCAAATAAATATGTCTATAGGGAGAACATGAAACCATCCAGTATTGGAGAACCTTTCTAACAGCCAAGGTGTGGGATTTAAAGCCAAATGCCTTGATGAACAAATGCTCAAGTCCTGGAAGATTTGAGCTGTACTACTGAGCTGTACCACTGGAACCACTAACAGCTGCTGAAAGGCAAACCACAGCAACCAGTTAGGCTTATAGTAGGTTGACAGGTTCTGCAGATGGAATCACCCAAATCACATAGGACCAGGCAAACAAGAATTATAACTTTTTACATAATGGGCTGTCTTAATGGAATTTAGTGTGATTCTCATAGAACTACTATAATATACTGATACTCTAACACTCTAGGTATTAGCTGGACCACAAAATAGTACACAAGCTGCTGGCAATCAAGCTCTGAATCTGGAAGCCCAAATGCAAAGTGTTATAGAAGTGTAGATGTTAGGAGACACAGGTATGTTTCTTACAAGGAAGATCAGAAGGTGGAGTCATTTAGTTGATGACAGCAATGCTCTTGAGTTAACAACAAAAGGATTTGACTTCTTCTTCTTCTTCTTCTTTCGGCTGCTCCCATTAGGGGTCGCCACAGCAGATCAACTGTTTCCATTTCTTCCTGTCCTCTGCATCTTGCTCTGTCACGCCAACCACCTGCATGTCCTCTCTCACCACATCCATAAACCTTATGTTAGGCCTTCCTCTGTTCCTGTTACCTGGTAGCTTCATCCTTAGCATCTTTTTCCCAATATACTCTGCATCCCTCCACAGCACATGTCCAAACCAATGTAATCTTGCCTCTCTGGCTTTGTCTCCAAACCTTCCAACCTGGGCTGATCCTCTAATATACTTATTCCTAATCCTGTCCATCCTCGTCACACCCAGTGCAAATCTTAACATCTTCAACTCTGCCACGTCAAGCTCTGACTCCTGCCTTTTTGTCAATGCCATTGTCTCCAACCCATATAACATAGTTGGTCTCACTACCCTCTTGTAGACCTTCCCTTTCACTCTTACCGGTACTCGTCTGTCAAAAATCACTCCTGACACTCTTCTCCACCAACTCCATCCTGCCTGTACTCTCTTCTTCACCTCTCTTCCACACTCACCATTACTCTGAACTGTTGATCCCAAGTATTTAAACTCATTCTACTTCACCACCTCTACTCCCTGCATCTTCACCATTCCTCTGTCCTGCCTCTCATTCACACACATATATTCTGTCTTAGTCCTGCTGACCTTCATTCCTCTTCTCTCTAGAGCATATCTCCACCTCTCCAGGGTCTCCTCCACCTGTTCCCTACTCTCACTACAGATCACAATGTCATCTGCAAGCATCATAGTCCACGGGGACTCCTGCCTGATCTCGTCTGTCAACCTGTCCATCACCATTGCAAATAATTTATTTTTATTTTATTTATTTTACATTTGTTAACCGGGCTAGTCTGGCTGGATACATGTCCATTTTCAGCAGAGGCCCGAGGAGAAAAGCTCCACTATCAGACTAAGACACTACAGATTAGGAAGTAACTAAATAAAACAAACAAATAACATAATGTACTCAGGTAAAATACAATTACATATATGGTTTTCATGGACTAGTCTAAGTAAATGACAAACAAAGTTCAGAGAAGGGGCTGAGGAGAAATAAGCTCCAGTCTTAGAAAATACTAAATAAAGTTAAAAAAATATCAGTAGTAACTGGTCGTGACGACAAAAACAGGTATTGGCTAAACTAAATATTATACAGTGTTAAGTATGCAGGTTGCTAGAGAAACAGGTAAGTAAATGTAGTTAATTGTTAAGGAAAAGGGAGAAAATAAAGTAAACTGAAAGAGGAAAAAGTACAGTAATTGTTAGGTACAAGTTTTACGGACTAAGTAGGTCAAGGGAATAGCCAGTTGTAGAAGGAGAGGAGGAGGTAAAGATATTGATGAAATGTAAAGGTAGCAGTATTATAGGAGCTCAGCTAAAATAAGCAAGAGACAGAAAAAACAGAAGGTCAGAGGGGGATGCAAACAGAAATATGAAAAAGAGTGATGGTACGGAAAAGGGGGCAGTGAAAGTCAGTCAAAATAAGAAAGGGCTCAGAGTTGATCCTTGATGTAATCCCACCTCCACCTTAAACGCATCCATCACTCCCACCGCAGACCTCACCGCTGTCACACTACCCTCGTACATATCCTGTACCACTCTTACATACTTCTCTAACACTCCCGACTTCCTCATACAATACCACAACTCCTCTCTAGGCACCCTGTCATATGCTTTCTCTAAATCCACAAAGACACAATGCAACTCCTTCTGACCTTCTCTGTACTTCTTCATCAACACTCTCAGAGCAAACATCGCATCTGTAGTGCTCTTTCCTGGCATGAAACCATACTGCTGATCACTAATCATCACGTCCCTTCTTAACTTAGCTTCCACTACTCTTGCCCATAACTTCATGCTGTGACTGATCAGTTTAATCCCTCTATAGTGACTACAGCTCTGCATATCACCCTTATTCTTAAAAATCAGTACCAAAACACTTGTTCTCCATTCCTCACGCATCCTCTCACTTTCCAAGATTTCATTAAACAATCTAGTTAAAAACTCCACTGCCATTTCACCTAAACACCTCCATGCTTTCACAGGTATGTCATCTGGACCAACAACCTTTCCCTTCTTCATCCTCTTCATAGCTATCCTTACTTCCTCCTTGCTAATCCACTACACTTCATGATTCCCTATCCACATAATATCCAACCTTCTCTCTCTCTCTCATTCACTTCATTCATCAACCCCTCAAAGAACTCTTTCCATCTGCTCAACACACTCTCCTCAGTTGTGAGTACGTTTCCCTCATTATTCTTTATCACCCTTACCTGCTGCACATCTCTACTAGCTTGGTCCCTCTGTCTAGCCAATCGGTACAGGTCCTTTTCTCCCTCCTTAGTGTCCAACCTTTTATACAACTCTTCATACGCCTTATCCTTAGCCTTCGCCACCTATCTCTTTGCCATGCACCTCATCTCCTTATACTCTTGTCTACTTTCTTCATCTCTTTGACAATCCCACTTCTTCTTCGCCAACCTCTTTCTCTGTATACTCTCCTGTACTTCTTCATTCCATCACCAGGTCTCCTTGTCCTCCTTCCTCTTTCCAGATGTCACACCAAGCACCCTTCTAGCCATCTCTCTTACTAGCTCTGCTGTAGTTACCCAGCTATTCGGTAACTCTTCACTGCCACCCAGTGCCTGTCTTAACTCTTCCCTGAACATCACCTCACAATTACCCTTTTCTCAATTTCCACCATTTGATCCTTGGTGCTGCCCTCACACTCATCCTCCTCTTCTTGATCACCAATGTCATCCTACAAACCACCATCCTATGCTGCCTAACTACACTTTCCCCTGCCACCACTTTACAGTCTCCAATCTCCTTTAGATTGGCCCTTCTACATAAGATATAATCCACCTGTGTGCATCTTCCTCCACTCTTGTATGTCACCCTATGCTCCTCCCTCTTGTTAAAATACGTATTCATCACAGCCATGTCCATACTTTTCGCAAAATCCACTACCATCTGACCTTCTGCATTCCTTTGCTTAACACCATACCTACCCATCACTTCCTCATCCCCTCTGTTCCCTTCACCAACATGCCCATTGAAATCTGATCCAATCACCAGTCTCTCACCCTTGGGTACAGTCATCACCACTTCATCCAACTCACTCCAAAATTTTTCTTTCTCATCCATCGCACACCCAACTTGTGGAGATTTGACAATTGCTAAAATTTGTCCTTTAAGGTCATTCTATTATGAATAAACAGTCCCAAATCCAGCACAATGGACATGAATTGCAGTATGTCTCCACTACAGATGATAGTGGCAGACAAAACTGAAGCTACAGTATCCTTGGGTTTGGAAAAAAATGATCATAGCTACTAACTTGGATGTGCTAAGCATGCTATGCTTATCAACTATTTAGGAATAGATGCACTATAAGTCCTTTGCTTATTGGTTACAAGCTGACACAACATCCTGAAAGAGTAAAATGTATTGTTGCATGCTATCAGCTTAGCAGTGCTGCTACAAATGTCTTGATTAAATAACGTCACCTTAAATAAGCATATAGATAATGAGCAGAAGTAGACAGTATAGAACCTTATGAGATACCACAGTCAAAAGAAAATAAAAAAAAGCAATTAATACCTGAGATATTGTCTGCAATTGCACAGAGAGTTTGGAGTCAAACCAGTCTGAAACTATGCTAGGGAGAATCCAAATCCAAATTTCAGCTAAATAGAATGGTCCACCATGTCAAATGCTTGTAAGAGATCAAACCAGACCACTATAGAATAATAATACTGATTCTCATTATAATGAGTACCTTAAAAAACATCTCAGTGCTGCTAGTCTAGATCAAAATCCAGACTGGAAAGTATAATTGATTCTGTAATGTCTTAAGCATGATTCCATTTGTTGATGCAACTTTTTCTGCATTCTCACCTAAAAAAAGGAAGATATGAGATAGGTCAGTAGTTTTCAAGGCCACTTTTTTTAGAAAACATGAGTAATTTAAGTATTTATTAGCAAAGTTTGTGGTGGTGTTGCTGCGGTAGCATTGTCGCCTTACATTTAGACATTGCCCGTTCGATTCTCAGTTAGAGCATCTTCTGTGTGGCGACATGCATGAATGGGCGTTCCTTCGTTGAAGGTTGTGCATTAGGCCCGGCAAGCCAGCACATAAAAATCTACTGCCAATCATTAGCGGATCGGAGTTCCGCTGTGGCGACCCCTAACCGGGAAAAGCCAAAAGACACAAACAATTAACAAAGTTCAAGAGAGAGGCAAGGACAGTCTGGTATAAAACTGGACCTAATACAACCAGATTATCCAGAGTAAGCCAAGGTGGGCAAAGATCCACTCCACAAGTAGGAGTGCACAGATTGGAAATAGCAGAATTAAAATTGTCATAATTGTGTATAGAACACTCATGCCAGCTCAAGAAGTCAGACCACCAATACAATCATGATGAATGCCTTGAAGGATCCTCCTGACCTGATCAAGTTTTACCAGTCAACTAAATTATTTTCATCAATAGCTATGGCCTTCTGGTTTGTAAGGCAGACCTCTGAGAAGATTGTAGAATGCCAGTTTGTCACTGCTAAGAATTGCCTGGAAACTTACTCAGACTTCTTCCTGGAGGTCTCAGTCTGTCTAGAACAGGGGCAGCCCGTGCTATTGGACTGCCGGACTGCAGCCCCCTCAGAACAAAAAAAAAATAAAAAAAAAAGTTTTTTTAAATTTTCGCAGACTTCGCGCATGCGCAGTAGTCCCGACTACTGCGCGTCTATGCGCATGCTCCAGGCAGTCCAGCAGTCCCAATAGAGAAACACATGGAGACGTCTGTGCACTTTTAAACTGCACAGACTCGCTGGGAGGATGTAGTCCCGACTACTGCGCGTCTATGCGCATGCTCCAGGCAGTCCGGCAGTCCCCATAGAGAAACACATGGAGACGTCTGTGCACTTTTAAAGTGCACAGACTCGCTGGGAGGATGTATTGAGGCCAGACTGCAACAGCAGCAGTCAGGAACAGTCTCGTCGGGAGGTTTGATTTCGGGGATCTCGCGGGAGTATTGCGCGGGCAGGATGTACGTTAGCTGGAAGCTGGATATTATGGAGAATGGACAGGTAAGTGTATGGTGCCTTTTACTATGTATGCTTTTTACTTACTTTGTGTGTGTATGGTGCTTGTTTTAAACCTTGTGTGTGTATGGTACTTGCTGCTTCTAGTGTGTGTGTGTTTGATTTCAGGGATCTCGCGGGTCTTCGGAGTATTGCGTGGGCAGGATGTACGTTAGCTGGATATTATGGAGAATGGACAGGTAAGTGTATGGTGCCTTTTACTTACTTTGTGTGTGTACGGTGCTTGTTTTAAACCTTGTGTGTATATGGTGCTTGTTTTAAACCTTGTGTGTGTGTATGGTGCTTGTTTTAAACCGTGTGTATGGTGCCTGTTTTAAACCGTGTGTATGGTGCTTGATTTAAACCGTGTGTGTGTATGGTGCTTGTTTTAAACCGTGTGTGTGTATGGTGCTTGTTTTAAACCGTGTGTGTGTATGGTGCTTGTTTTAAACCGTGTGTGTGTATGGTGCTTGTTTTAAACCGTGTATGGTGCTTGTTTTAAACCGTGTATGGTGCTTGTTTTAAACCGTGTGTGTGTATGGTGCTTGTTTTAAACCGTGTGTGTGTATGGTGCTTGTTTTAAACCGTGTGTGTGTGTATGGTGCTTGTTTTAAACCGTGTGTGTGTATGGTGCTTGTTTTAAACCGTGTGTGTGTATGGTGCTTGTTTTAAACCGTGTGTGTGTATGGTGCTTGTTTTAAACCGTGTGTGTATGGTGCTTGTTTTAAACCGTGTGTGTGTATGGTGCTTGTTTTAAACCGTGTATGGTGCTTGTTTTAAACCGTGTATGGTGCTTGTTTTAAACCGTGTATGGTGCTTGTTTTAAACCGTGTGTGTGTATGGTGCTTGTTTTAAACCGTGTGTGTGTATGGTGCTTGTTTTAAACCGTGTGTGTGTATGGTGCTTGTTTTAAACCGTGTGTGTGTATGGTGCTTGTTTTAAACCGTGTGTGTGTATGGTGCTTGTTTTAAACCGTGTGTGTGTATGGTGCTTGTTTTAAACCGTGTGTGTGTATGGTGCTTGTTTTAAACCGTGTGTGTGTGTATGGTGCTTGTTTTAAAGCGTGTGTGTGTGTATGGTGCTTGTTTTAAAGCGTGTGTGTGTGTATGGTGCTTGTTTTAAAGCGTGTGTGTGTGTGTGTGTGTGTGTGTGTGTGTGTGTGTGTGTGTGTGTGTGTGTGTGTGTGTGTGTGTGTGTGTGTGTGTGTGTGTGTGTGTGTTTGTGTGTGTGTGTGTGTGTGTGTGTGTGTGTGTGTGTGTGTGTGTGTGTGTGTGTGTGTGTGTGTGTGTGTGTGTGTGTGTGAAAATGCCCCAGGTGCTCATGGTGGTGTGGTAGGGAATACCTCAGGCTTGAACCCTGTACCCTGTATGCAGGTGTTAAAGACTTGAGTTCCCTACCCACCACCATTTGTAAAAAAATTGCAGATTTTTGCCTCATATTTGATCTGATCTGTTACTCATAATATCTGTGGTTTGTAAATGTTGCAATGCTTGATATTTGATGGTGTAGTAGTAGCATTGTTGCCTCACAGCTGCAGGTTCTCAGGTTTGATTCTTGGCTGGGGTTCCTTCTTTGTGGGGTCTGTTATATTCTCCCTGTGTTTGCATGGGTTTGTTTTTATTTGATGGTGCACTGGTAGCATTGTTGCCTCACAGCTGCAGGTTCTCAGGTTTGATTCTTGGCTGGGGTTCCTTCTTTGTGGGGTCCGTATCTTCTCCCTGTGTTTGTGTGGGTTTGCTTTTGTGTCCGCCCATGTTACAAAGACATGTCTGCATTATTTCTTCCTGGGCCTCTGCTGAAAATTGTTTTTTTGTTCCAAGTCAGACTGTCCTGATTAACAAATGTTAAATAAAATTGACAGGCATTTGAATTTCAGACTTCAGGTTTCTGAATGTTTAATTCCTTGCATATTTGATGGTGCAGTGGTAGTATTGTTGCCTCACAGCTATAGGTTTTCTGGTTTGATTCTTGGTTGGGGTGGCTTCTGTGTGGAGTCTGCATCTCCTCCCTGTGTTTGTGTGGATTTGCTCTGGTGCCCTGCCATTTCACAAAGACGTATCTGCAGTATTAATCCCTGCGTCTCTGCTGAAAATTGTTTTTGTTCTGTCCGCAGTAAAATTGCCAGGCATTTGAATTTCAGACTTCAGGTTTCTGAATGTTTAATTCCTTGCATATTTGATGGTGCAGTGGTAGTATTGTTGTCTCACAGCTATAGGTTTTCTGGTTTGATTCTTGGTTGGGGTGGCTTCTGTGTGGAGTCTGCATCTCCTCCCTGTGGATTTGCTCTGGTGCCCTGTCATTTTACAAAGACGTGTCTGCAGTATTAATCCCTGCGTCTCTGCTGAAAATTGTTTTTGTTCTGTCCGCAGTAAAATTGCTAGGCATTTGAATTTCAGACTTCAGTTTTCTGAATGTTTAATTCCTTGCATATTTGATGGTGCAGTGGTAGTATTGTTGCCTCACAGCTATAGGTTTTCTGGTTTGATTCTTGGTTGGGGTGGCTTCTGTGTGGAGTCTGCATCTCTTCCCTGTGTTTGTGTGGATTTGCTCTGGTGCCCTGTCATTTTGCAAAGACGTGTCTGCAGTATTAATCCCTGCATATCTGCTGAAAATTGTTTTTGTTCTGTCAGCAGTAAAATTGACCGGCATTTGAATTTCAAACTTCATGTTCTTCAGAATACATAGTAGCACAACCTTTTTTTCTAGCAATTTTCTAAGTTTATAAGATGAATATTTTAAATTTGTCCCTATTTTTGGGACTGTATTCCCCCATTATTGGCTTCGTCCAGGTTTTTGTGCTAAGGTTGACAGCTATGGCAAGAACTGAATTCACTGAATATGTTTGAGGGCTGTATTCCCTCATTACTGGGTTTGTTCAGGTGTTTTGTACTAAGAGGTTGACAGCTATGGTGAGAATTGAATTCACTAAATGATAGCCATTTAAGTTTTAGTCTTCCTCTCTTTTACAAAGCAGCTGATGTGGCGTAGTGGTATGTTACTCTGACTGTTTTTTGCTCAGGGACCTTGGCAGTAAAATGTATGGTGGCAACACAACATTTTATTCTAGCAACTTTCCAAGATTATACAAGCAATGTTTAATGTGTCCCTGGTTTTTGGGCTTTTGACCCCCCCCCCCCCAATACATTTTGGCTTTTTCCAGTTTTCTTGAGCTGTGAAGTTGAGATGCAGTTGAGTATTGAGTAGATTTTACAAGGAGCTGAGAGCTGCAGGGGAATAGAAGTTTAATGCTTTTGCCTAATTAATACTATAGCACAACAGGTTGTGTACTTGCTTTTGATGCAGAAGGCTGTGGGTTCTACTCCCAAAAGGGGTGGATGCTGCCGTACTGAAAATGTTCTCCTTGGTGAAGATACTAACTATGAGTCTGTTATCAGTTTGCCATCCATTTCCTCTTGCAATATTATTACTAGCTTATCATTTTTTAATGTAATATAGGCAATTTATTCCTGAGGGGCAACAGACACTTTATTTTTCGATGAAACCATGAAATATAAAGGTGATTGCTAGCAGCAACCGCTTCATTAGTTACAGATTTCTTTAATGTAGAATTATTTAGATGTCTTACTTCAGAGATTGTGCATATTTACTGATAATGGACTGTAGAATTGTGCATATTTACTGATAAAGGTGGACTGTAGAATTGTGCATATTTACTGATAATGGTGGACTGTAGAATTGTGCATATTTACTAATAATGGTGGAATGTGGAATTGTGCATATTTACTAATAATGGTGGACTGTAGAATTGTGTATATTTACTAATAATGGTGGACTGTGGAAGTCTGAGTAGACTTTTTTATGATAAATGTTCTCAACTGGGCAGTTTTGCCATTATGGGTGCATATGGTTTGTTTCATTGCTTACTGGAAAAATGTTCAAAACAAATTTAAAACACCCTCTAACAAGTGTACTGTATTGTACAAGGAATATAATTTTAGTACAATGAGGAAGGTGTATCAAAGAGCACATGTATGTTTCATATGCAAGGGGCCTATGATTTGAAAACAGCCCAAAATTAATCTTTATCTGCCACTGGCAAAATGTATTTTCTTTGAATGTGGGTTTCAATGCTGTTTCAATGAATGTGAGTTTCAAGGGCAGAGAAGTTTTAATGCTAAGTTTTCATTGTGAGACTGCATTGCTTTGTTTAACAGATGACTTGTGTTTGTGCTGTAAAATACAAAATAAAACTTTCAAATTAAGTCCAACTCATCATAGAAGTAAAGCAGTATGCACATTAGTGTTTATTGTAAATGGAGTGAAATAGCCAAGTAATGGTTCATTGGAATGGCTACAGAGGCTCCATTCAACCATTATTTTGCCAGGGGGGAAGGGCAGCAAACTCAGACAGGCCCAGCTGAAATATACCTCCAAACTGTCCAGATTTTCAAAGAATGAATAGAATTTTGCTTCTTATTTTTGGTTTGTTCTTCATAAAATTTGTAGTTTTCTGGAAAATCATTTAGGAATTAAGTCACTAAATAATAAGTTTCAGACTTCATAACCTTCAGAAAAATGCATGTTAAAGTAAGAGCTGTTCTATCAACTGTCTCAATTTATACAAGAGCAATTTTTAGTACTGTTTATATGTGCCCCCAATATATTTGGCCTTGTTCAGATTTACTGCATTAACAGGTTGAGAGGTACATGCAAATAAATTGCTTTATAGAATTAGGCATAGCCAACCTCTCAACTGTCCCCAAGTTTTGGCTCAAAATGTTGCTCTTCCCCCTAATAATCCCTCCACAAAATAGCAATTTTGGAAGAAAGCATGGAGGGTTTACAATTAAGAAATAACTGTAATAATCAAAGTTATAGATTACTTGAAATGCATGTAGATTCTTTTATTTTGTCAGCTGCTCAAGGTAGCAGTACTAATATTAAAGTGTCCCTTCTTTGACAGGTAGCAGCTGTATTGTGTGTCTATTTTATATTTTTGCATCACATTTTTGGTCCATTTTTCATAACATTGTGTTTTTTGGCAAGTTAATGGTAAATCACTAAAGACTGAAGTTAGAAAATGACAGACATTTGAGTTTCAGATTTTATACCCTTCAGAAAATTCATACTAATGCAATACCTATTCTATTATCTTTCTAAGTTTATTAGAGCAATATTTAAAAATTGTCCTTATTTTTGGGCCTTTGTCCCACTTCTGTGTATGGCTTTGCCCAGATTTCTTGCTCTTGAGGTTGAGAGGTATGACAAATGTGTCAGGGCTATCACAGTCAGCCAGAGAGATTTCAAATTGTGACATGCTTGTTGCACCCCACTCCCCCATGTAGTGACTCTGGATGTGTCCAAGCAAGGCAAGAAGTAGTTGTATCTACCTTGGATGGGGAGGACACACTGCATAAGTACTACAGTGGCTTTTCATCTGTCCTTGATTTTGCAGAATGGTCTGGTTTCTGTCATATTTTTCTACTGTTGATTTATGCTTATTACTCAGATTTATGCTTATTACTCAAAGTGCCTGTTGCTCTGTGTTTAAGTAGCAATGTTTTAATGACCATAAGGTAAGCTTGTCTGAGATCGTAAGATGCAAGTAAGCTTTAATAAGCATACTGTTAAAGAATTGCCAACATTGAAAGCCTTTCTGTTGTTGCCATGCAGAGAATACTTGACTAGATAATGTATAAGCCTTGGGTATTAAAGGACAGGATTCCATTATTTTAAAAAGCTCATTACACTTGTTGGAGACTTCCAGTCATCTCTACAGACTTTACCCGTAAACTAAACAGAATGCCAATCATGTGTGGTCCATAACCTGTACAGTAATCCTTTAAGCAATGTATATTGAGCTTGTTTCTTGTTTGCTTTTCATTTTTTACTTTTATCATGTTTTCCCCATGAAACAAGTTGTCAGGCAGCAGGTCTTTTTTGGATAAGAAACATTTTTACAAGTTGGGGCATCACATAGATTTCTACTTTCAGCATGTTACTTGGTACTTTAATAAAGCTGAATATATTATAATTAGAACTGCAGTGCAAGGAGAAGTGGTTTGAGTTGAGTGCTTCTGGTTTTTCTTATACTTGATTTTGACTGGCATTCCAGTAATGTATTTAAAAAGTAATTTATTTTTTTATGCCTCACAACCTTTTGTTTCCATCTAGATATTAAGTAAGCTGTCATGCAGCCAATGCATTGAAATATTTTTATTCTTCTACACTTAGTTTTGTCTTGATTGGACTTTTATAATGATGGTTTGCCACCCAGGGCAGCATATTTAATTAAAGTTAGTTTTTGGTGGTTTTGTGCATAGCTCCTCCCCTTTCTGGTTGACCACACCCCCTCCCCTTGACCCCCACCCATTCAGCTGTCTCCTGCAGCCCCCCTGTGATTTGAAGTCACCAGCCGCCACTGGTCTAGAAGAAGGAATAATGATTACTAATGGTATGCTTGCCTTCCAGCAGACCTGAACATCACCAATTAAGCTTCATGCTTCACCCTCCACACAGAATCATGTGAACCAACTGTACATAGGGCTAAAATCTCAAGTGAGGAATTCAGAACCTGGTTTTAGGCCCCAACTATCTCCTCTGGACTAGTGGCACTGCAGTCTTGATGGTGGTAGAGCAAAACAAGTTCAGCTTATCTAGGGGATTGGGCCAAGACTCTTGCATTACACAAAACACAACTTGGCGCATATACTCAGGGCTGGCTGACCCTAAATGAAATAACCAAGTGATTTCATTAAGTGAGATTTTTTCACTTTGAGGTTCCTAACTATGAAACCTAGTTGGACAGCCATGCCCAAACTATGTACATATATATGGGTTAGAGAGGTAACTAGTTAAGCAAATCTGAATCCTTCCATAATGCAGAAGGAACTATTTTACAAGCCTCACTTACTCCAATAGAACAGTAATGTTAACATTTTACAGGAAGATCCACCTGGGAGATGTAAACACTGGGGAGATAAGGAAGTCAGAAAAGTCTTGAAGGAATGTCCTTACCCCAGTGGGTGGATAGTAGATGGGGAGGCACCTATGGTTTGCTGCCATATTCACCGTAATCTCAAAAGTGTTGGTACAACCAACTTTGATCATTTAGTTCATTGGGCAAATGATAAATAATCAGAACATCTGACCCCCTATACTTATTTGATCATGGGCACTGTATTTCAGATAACCCAATGTAACTAAAGCCTCCAGAAAAGGATTAAAGTTATGATCATGCCTGGTCTTAGTAATAAATGTCAGATATGACTCCCACAACAAGTCCAATAAAATACCTGTCAGGTTGCATACAGACCTGGCATTAAAATACAACACCCATGTCAAAGTGTAAGGTAAGTAGTTCCACCAGCTAGTCCCAGATTTTTCAAGGGATCTTTGAAAAAATTACGCAAGACATTGAAAGATCCATAAACATGGTTTGACCTTAGTGATGCTGCAATGACCAGACATAGATTGCATCCCCAGACATTGTAGTCCTCATCATGAGTGGTATCCACTTCTACTCACAGTTTCTTACAGGTGTTAAATTTTACACAAATTTGTAAAATGACTCTGGGTAATTTCTGGAGCATTGAAGAATGGAGGGGCATCAAATGGCACCTGTCACATATTATAGTGAAACCCACTGAAAGGCAATAAAACCGAGAATCAAAGAAAGTCTAAACGCAAAGTTAAATTAAGGTGTGACGCAACTAAACAGAAATACGTATAGCTATAAAGGTAAGTGAAAAAGCTGATTTTTGATAATAGAAAGGCAAACAAACCACATAAAGTATCATTAAGGCAAACACCAATAAAATATACATATGCAATTTACATAATACAAGTATCTGCAGAAATGGAGTAAAGAAACATGAAGTGAAAATAAAAACTTCAATTAGGCAACAAAATATTAAAATAAAATGCAGGATGATGAAAATGCTTGAGCCTTGGAGTATTTATGACTAAATAGATTTGAGATGTAAACAAATTCTAAGTTAAGCAAAAAACTAAATGACCCCACCAAACCAAGCCACAATGTAGAAGTAAAGATCTAAGCTCAAGGATCTTGAAATAAAATTTGCTAGTAATTATTTTAAAAATAAAGCTGTGAATATTAATAAGATGGCCATGTGTGCAATCACCAGTTTTCCTAGAAATAAATGAATTGCTATGTTAGAAAACATATAACTGGCTTGTGGGTTCTTAGAACCATAAGGTTAGTCAAACATAAGATGATGTTTGGAAGATATCACTGTCTCTGGATGTCCCAATTTTTAGATCATACATAGAAAATGAAAGAAACTAGGATGTCTGACCATGAAAATAAAGGAAAAGGTGAAAAAGCAACCTTCTGATAAAAACCAAAACAGTGCATGTCCACTGATAACATAAAATACTAATTTTATCCAGCTCTATAGTGTGACAGAAGAATATTTCTGGTTTTCTGACAAATCATTCAGGACTGAAGTTAACAAATAATGATAGAAATTTGAGTTTCAGACTGCATACTCTTCAAAAATACATGCTAGTGCAAAACCTATTATTCTATAACTAAGTTTATCAGAGCAATATTTTAAAATTGTCCCTATTTTTGGGGCCTTTGCCATCCTATTATGTTTGACTTTGTCCAGATTTTGCACACTAAGAGGATAAGAGGTATAGTTGCACTACAGTATCAGCAGTGGAAGGAACATGAATGCATTGCTTAACTAAGTTTTTTTTGTGTGTGTGTATGACTGTAGCATTTAATGAGCAGTAATGATACAGAACAAGGGATCAAAGCAGAGATTTTTCTGCCTTTCATTTGCATCTCATTATGAGTTATCTTGCTTAATCCTATTCATGGCCATCACATTTTAATGTAAATAGCCTTTATGAATCACAGCATAAATACAGTCATTCACGGACACAGTGGATACCCATAATGGGTTCAATCAATGATTATGAATACCTCCCTTAGCTTCCTGGTTGACCTAAAAACTTATCATTGCTTACTACTCCAAAGAGCAAAGTGGCTACAAGTATCAAGAAAAACAACACAATGACTATCCAAATTCTTATTTGAATTAATAAAAGAAGGTGCTACTACTAGGTCATAAATGATTGCAAGAATGGCATCATATGAATCAAGTTATCCATAGCAAAACATAAAATTTATCTTAAGAGATTGCCCTTTAGTACTCATACAGGAGGAAAGGTATAGGTTATTAGGTTGTTAATACACATATGATCATTTGGCCACTGAGAAGCTTAGTCTCGTCATTTAAGTATGTATAATGTGTACTTAGATTCCAGAGGAGAATAAGTATCAGATATCCTAGGTCTAAATGTACAGTTTCATGTAGGCCAGTTTTAACAGTGGATAGATGTTTTTTATGTTTGATGTGTAATGATAACCTATTCCTTACACAAGGGATTCTTTAGGTTATGGACCTTTCATGTCAACTGGTGTTTTTCATGCTTGTGGTTACACTGGCATCATTAGAGCAGCTGTTGGATGGGCTACTAGACTTGTGCAAGTAGATGTGACCAACGAGCAGAAAGTCATTTATAGACCTATAGACAAACCAAAAGCAATATCTCAGAAATCTGCAGTAGAAGGAGCACTGGGAATGGAATTTTAATCTATCAGAATAGCACACACTGCATACAACTGACATCTTTATGGTCAGGAAATCCTAAGGTCTTTCAAGTTGATTTAGGTGTCCAGAGTGATACATTCCAAAGGGAGACTGCCTTCCAGAATTGGCATGACAAGAGATGAATAGAGCTGGAAATGCATCCTTTGAACTTTGAAGATATATATCAGCAAATAAGTGGAGCAATATAGGAGGGCTTCCTCTGTATAACTGATATGCCATGGTGGAAACAGACCTCATTATCAATATATTTGCTTATTTATCTAATGTCATTATCTATTTTAAGAGAATGACTATAAATCTTCATAGGATCATAGGATCATAGGATCATAGGAGGTTACTAGGCTATCTACCCAGGGGTCATTTCGAGCCTAACTGTTTCATCCCAATGTAATACCATAGATAATCTAGTCAATACCCATGATTGTATTTAGTAATGACTGCAATGTCCAGGAGGGTTTTGGACTCTATCCCTGATAAGAATTTAATGTGGCCCATCCACTTGCCCAGGTTCCTTTTGAACAGTGTCACAGAGGTGCTCTGCTTCACATGAATTGGCAGTCTATTGCACAAAGATGAGGAGGGGGTTTTATCAAAGGTGACTATATTGTATTTTTTGCATTTTATTTATTATTATTTATTTATTTACATTTGTTGACCTGGAAACTCCGACTGGACACAGGTCCTTTTTCAGCGGAGGCCCGGGGAGAAGAGCTCCACAATAAAAACAACAATTACAACAACAATTAATTACAAGTTACAAGAAGTATAGGTAGGTTTTGTTTAACAATAGTAGTAAACAGTTATAGTTCAAAATGAAATTAAGTATTTAGTTAAATGGTACAATGCATTGAGGGTGACTACTTGACTCCAGCCCCTGCTGTAGGATTTGGAGATTTTATAATAAACAAGGTAGTTAAGTAGCATTGACCTGTCCTTGATAAATCCATTATTGTCAAGAGTTTGGAAGTTGATAACATCTTTGCATACTAGGCTAAACAGAATAATGGGTCTACAGTTTCCTGTATCATTCAAAGTGCCACTTTTGGGTATATGCACAACATGGCAAATTGGCATGCTTTGGGTGTAGATAAAGTGGGTATAATGAGGTGGAAAAGGTTTTAAAAAAGTTTGACTAGATGATACATAAGATTGACTAACAACCATCAAGGAATATTATTAGGACCCATACAATTATAACTTTTGATTGTTGTGAGAGCTGCAGTGACTTTATCATGGGAAATTAACAGGGTGTTGTTGTTAGTGTGGAAATGGTAGAAACATTTATATTCTAGACGGGTAATGTCAGAGATGAACTTGACCACAGACACACTTGCAATAGATGCATAGTCCTATGGTAAAATACCATTTGATAAGAACACTGTGCAGGAGGTTGTACTATTTCTTAGTTTTCTGATATAGTAAAAGGAGGAACCAAAATAAAAAGTATGAGCAATCCACTTATTTATTAATGCTTTAAATGCTTACATCCCTCAGAGTATGCTGGACTTTTTCAGTGCAAATCGCAACCAACTTATCCAATAAATAGGTAAATAAAATCATTGTGAGTAAGACATATACCTTCATTTAGAATAATTTAAAACAATTATAACAAATGCAGAACCCCTAAGCCACACCAGAGGTATACAGGGGCATAGTCTCTGACTACAGTGTGGTAGACCATGGTTTGATTAGTGGCTTAGGTAACTCACAGAACAACAACAAGAGAGTGATGAGCAGGCCCATCCCAGGGGAAGGTGGGTAATTATATCAGCATTCCCAACCATGATCCATAGAGTAGGCTGGGGACATTGCATAAGGGGGGGGTGTAGCTCAGACCAAGTATGGTGGTGGGTATAGCTGAGCTGCCACAGAGGCAGAGCAAAACACTGCAAACCCCCACTGCATGTTCACACCACCCACTGAGAGTCTCAAAGGAGCAGCAATTGGAGACAAGAATAGTGAATAAATCCAGCATGGACATGGGGCACCGTGTAGCAGTGTCATGAAGATGATGTAGGGAGGGGCCTAAAAAATACTCAAATCCATAAAAAGATCAAAAACTTACAATTTATCAGTTCTCATTTTTTTCTTCCTGGGACAGGGCTAGAAGGAAGAATCTACCCCAAAGCACATTGCATAGTAGTTTCAGTTGCGGAAGGTGTTAGTGGCCATAAATGTTCTTTAAAAAATTCTTCATCCCAGCCTGGTCTAGGAAACAGCTACTCCCTTAAAGGGGTGTTTTAACTATTTCAGATAGATCTTGGATTAGAGGATCTAGTAAAATAGGATGAACTGGACAAGATTTTTTCATTACTGGTATGCTTAGCGTAAACTATGTTATTTTGCACACAAAGTTTAAGGCCAGGATTCAGCTTTTCTTCCAACCCACATCAGAACATCTGTAGAATAATGGTGATAACACTTCTAGAACAGCTCCATAAAGACATTTTATCTGTGCTCTATACTCATCAATAAATTCATAGCAGACTCTCACTTTTTTGAGGAAGATATTAAAAACTAGTCATAGCAACTATCTAAGGAGGCATGCAAATGCTGTAAAGCACATTTAATAAAATCTAAAAAAAATGCATACATCTGTGAAAAAAGTTATTTTGTTCTATATGGAATGGTCACAGTCACATCTATATGGTAAATATAGGTATGACCAAAACTGTGTGCATGCAGATAGAGGAGGGTCAAAAACAATTTTCAAAAATTCTGGAGTTGAGAGATGATCCATGTGGCTCCAGGTGGGGGAGCTAACATCTAAGGGTATATGGATCACACTCTAATGCTCTGAGAGAATATTCTAAGCAGGTAGTCATCCTAATTTACATTCTTGGAGGGTAGTCCTAATGGAATTGATCAGGAACAGAGTAAGCTTGCATAGCTTTGTGATGGGATAATCAATTAGGGTCTCATAACTTGACTATGTGAGATGGCTACTTAGGTCTGGTAAGTCCTTGTCATAGCCAGATAGAGCATCTCTTAGCAGAGGAGTCATTCCTTTGAATTCAGCACTCACCAATATCAGATTTATACTTGAGGTACTAGTTATGATACTACAATTTTTGCACAAAACCTGGCACATTGAACTGCTTAAGATTACAATGATCCTTATTGTACTTGCATTAATAGTAGAATGATGTAGAGAAACTACTATGGCATTTATGCATATGTGTGCTTCTGTACTTACCATATCTGTGATATCTATAGTATCTCTTACTTAAGATGTAAACAGTTCTGTATTTATCACATATGTACTCCCGCCATATCAAGTTCCCATGTCTTATTAAAGTGCTAGACAGATGTGTCTCTCCAGTGGTTCCTTGATTTCTTTATATATATATATATATATATATATATATATATATATATATATATATATATATGAATTTATAGAATATCAAAAGACAACAATCCCGAACGATATTTTTGCGAGACAAAAATTATGAAATTTAAAATCCCAAACCACAGACTTTTTCCCAGGGCAAGTAAATACTTGCCCATCATGTGGAAATATGCTCTTTTCCCCACTGTAGTGCAATCCCGGAATTAATATATATATAGTTAGGGTGGGTATGGGGGGATACAGCCACCCACATCAGGGATGTAGGAAATATAGCCCCTCTCCTAGGTGGATTTCAGATGGTTCGGTGCACACTGTGTAGTTTTGAGCAAGTTTTGGGGCTTTTCTCCCCGGGCCTCTACTGAAAATGGACATATATCCAGTTAGACTAGCCCGGTCAACAAATGTAAAATAAACATAAATAAAAATGTAAAATAAAAAATAAAAGTGTTTATTCACCTTGGGAAAAAGTCAGTGGTTTGGGATTTTAAGTTTTGTTATTTTTGTCTCATGAAAATAACATTCGAGATTGTGATCCTTTGATATTTGAAAGTACATATATATATATATATATATATATATATATATATATATATATATATATATATATATATCTATGTATATAAAAATCTTCTATCTTCAATCAATAGATCTTTAATAACTTGGAAAAGCCCTGACTGCTGTCCGCTCCTGTCCCAGCATCTTTTGCCTCGCACCATACTCTTCCTGTGCTATTCCTGCACTAGTCTCTTGAAACCAACCTATCTTGTGGAAAGGACCCTATCCAAATCCCTGCAGTTGTATCTCACAGCCTAAATTTCCTGCATCCTGTCTCAAGAAAACAAGAAATGACATACTCTTCCTGTGCTATTCCTGCACTAGTCTCTTGAAACCAACCTATCTTGTGGAAAGGACCCTATCCAAATCCCTGCAGTTGCATCTCACAGCCTAAATTCCCTGCATCCTGTGTGAAGAAAACAAGAAAGTATGTTGTTGATCTCTATATCCTGCCAGTAAAATTGTAAACCATTGTACTAAAGCTTTAGGGATTTCAAAAGCACGCTTTAAGCCAGGACAGCCAGCAGTCTCTACCTCCCTCTCTTAACTACATTATTACCCACTTACCTCCTAACCTTCACAGCAACCCCTCTTACTTGCAGTCACCCCCTCCCAGTTTGATACCCGCCTAGCTCCCTCTCAAACTCACGTGCAATAGAAGACCCGGCCATTAGGTGGCACCCTTATCTCAGCCTTCACCTCCTGCTTACCATCTGTTCTCTTGTTTCCTTACCTTAACATTTCTGAACTCCCAGACCTCCTCTTAATACTCTCTCCTCACCCTTTACTAATACCGTCTACAACTACCTATTCCATCACAGACTCCTTACTTATCTCTGCTCTTACCTACTCCTGGCTTATCTAACTTACCTTCAGTATCCAGCTCTGCTGATTGTTTCTTCTCCAGCTGCTTTACTACCTGTCTCTTGCTCCAGAACCTAGCCCCCTGCTAACCCTTCTTCAGCCTATCTTCTGCTGTCCCTGGATTCCCTATCTGCCTTAGCCCTTGAGCCCCATCAGTCGCTGCCCTCACTATTCTTACATCCCTTGTATTTAAACCCACTGCTCTTCCTTCAATCCCTTCTGTCTCTACCCTCATTATCCCTACTTTCCTTGCATCCTAAACCTCCTGCTCTTCCTTCATTTACGACCAATAGTCATCTTAATGTGATTCATCTCTTGCCCCTACTAGCTGTACCTGTCCCTCACCTTTCTCCCCTCCCATCTCCACCTTTTTTATCCTCTGAAATCTCATAAATACCCTGGGTCCCATGTGGCACCATCTTTAATAACTTGGAAAAGCCCTGACTGCTATCCGCTCCTGTCCCAGTGTCTTTTGCCTCGTTATGTAGTGTTTGCTTGATGTTATTTTTGTCTTCCCTAGAGCTGAATTGATTAACTGTGTGCCTTATAGTTGTTACATTCTTTGTTATATGTTTTGTAATCCTGTTGCAGCATCTTTGTATTATGCCACCCACGTGGAGCCATTTCTGAATGTTCTGTACTCAGTTGTTTGTTCTAAGCCTGTAAAAGGCTTTTTTAGTACAACGCCACCCACGGGGAGCCATTTTTGAGTATGCCTGAACTTAACTGCTTGTTTTAAGCCCGTAAATGGATTTTTAGTACTACGCCACCAAAGTCAAGACACTCTGAGGGTGTCGTAGCTTAACATTTGTCCTGCTATTCTCTAAATGCTACCATTAGATGTGAATTCGATTAATTATTTGTCCAGCTGGTCTCCTAATGCTCCGATCTAGACGTGCCCTCTATATTTTTCTCATTGTTTAACACATTTCAGCTTATGTATAGTTAATTTGACAACCTAATTTCTTCATGAGGCTATTCCATTCTGTTTTTGTATTTATAAAGTATTGGGTCTTGTGTATGTTCTGATTCAAGCACTGTCTAATTTGGAGACATTACAGTTGTAGCCTGCAATATCAACAATTAGATCATTCAAGACAAAAACGGCTTTTCTGAATGACTATTACTCACATGGTGGAAGCTTTTAGCGATCTCACGCTCTATAGAATTCAAGGTGTTTAAGAGCTATCTCGGGCATACTGGAATTGCTCATGCTATAACATTAGGCTATGGTACCTACTTAGTGCTAAATCAAACATCTTCCATTGCTCCGTAGAGTCCTGGAGCTTCATCTTCATAATGAGCATTTTCATGTAACTGTCCTTGTCGAATGGTGCACACCATTACTCCAGCGAGTAGCTCTAGTAGCATAATTAATGCTTGATAACCACATTGTGCAACTTTATTTTCATTTCTCTAGCTCCATAGAGTCCCAGGAACTGAGTCGCACTTACAAGCATACTTGAGTAGCTGTCCTGATTGTCTGCTGAATACTATTTCTCCTTTAGTAGCTTATTTAGCTGACATACGTTTTTGTTACCCACATTGTGTACCTTAGCCTTGCACTAGCTCTGAATAGTTCCAAGAGCTTAATTGCTATTGCTGGCATACTCGGGTTGCAGCTTTAAGCGCTTCCATAGCTCTTAAGGGACGCAGGAGCCTAGCGTAAACTCTTGCATTTCTCATGTTGCTATTCCTATTAACTGCTACATTGTATTCCTCCATAGAGTGTGCAGCATTTTCTCCTACTTGGTCTAGCTGTTGATATGGTGCACTTTCCTTCTTAGTTGGGTCAAGGCTTGCCTGCTACCCGTCCTTGCTCCTACGCATGATCTTTGAGTTTACTGTATTGTTTTTTCCTTTGGTAAATTTTCTTAACATAGATTATGTCTCAAATGTGATGATAGACCTACTGAAGCTATAAACAGTGTCTGGATATAGTATTGTTTATTTTAGGACTGCTGGTTTTAATGTGTTACCCATTGCTGCTATTAATGAAAAGGGTATGTTTATAGCTTATATCTTAAATGAGAATGATAGTCCTACTGAGCCTGCAAACAGTGTCCTCTGGTTTTAATGTGTTACCCATTGCTGCTATTAATGAAAAGGGTATGTTTATAGCTTATATCTTAAATGTGAATGATAGTCCTACTGAGCCTGCAAACAGTGTCCTCTGGTTTTAATGTGGTACCCATTGCTGCTATTAATGAAAAGGGTATGTTTATAGCTTATATCTTAAATGTGGATGATAGTCTTACTGAGCCTGCAAACAGTGTCCTTCTACAGTATTAATTTACTGAACTGGTGGTTTAAATGTAATATCTATTGCTGCTACTAATGATAAGGGAATGTTTACATGCTCACTATATATCTTATGTCTTTATGTTAACTATTGTGAAATAGTACCAGTCCTACCCTTGACATGTGCTAACTCTTGTTTTTCTCCACACCACTTTGTATCTTCTCTCTCCTCTCAGTACCAAACTCTTCCTGTGCTGTTCCTGCACTATTCTCTTGAAACCAACCTATCTCGTGGAAAGGACCCTATCCAAATTCCTGCAGTTGCATCTCACAGCCTAAATTCCCTGCATCCTGAGTGAAGAAAACAAGAACGTATGTTGTTGATCTCTATATCCTGCCAGTAAAATTGTAAACCATTGTACTAAAGCTTTAGAGGTAGAAAAACACGCTATAAGCCAGGACAGCCAGCAGTCTCTACCTCCCTCTCTTAACTACATTATTACCCACTTACCTCCTAACCTTCACAGCAACCCCTCTTACTTGTAGTCATCCCCTCCCATTTCCATACCCAGCTAGCTCCCTCTCAAACTCACCTGCAATAGAAGACCCGGCCACTAGGTGCCAACCTTATCCCAGCCTTCACCTCCTGCTTACCATCTGTTCTCTTGTTTCCTTACCTTAACATTTCTGAACTCCCAGACCTCCTCTTAATACTCTCTCCTCACCCTTTACTAATACTGTCTACAGCTACCTATTCCATCACAGACTCCTTACTTATCTCTGCTCTTACTTACTCCTGGCTTATCTAACTTACCTTCAGTATCCAGCTCTGCTGATTGTTTCTTCTCCAGCTGCTTTACTACCTGTCTCTTGCTCCAGAACCTAGCCCCCTGCTAACCCTTCTTCAGCCTATCTTCTGCTGTCCCTGGATTCCCTATCTGCCTTAGCCCTTGAGCCCCATCAGTCGCTGCCCTCACTATTCTTACATCCCTTGTATTTAAACCCACTGCTCTTCCTTCAATCCCTTCTGTCTCTACCCTCATTATCCCTACTTTCCTTGCATCCTAAACCTCCTGCTCTTCCTTCATTTACGACCAATAGCCATCTTAATGTGATTCATCTCTTGCCCTTCCTAGCTGTACCTGTCCCTCACCTTTCTCCCCTCCCATCTCCACCTTTTTTATCCACTGAAATCCCATAAATACCCTGGGTCCCATGTGGCGCCATCTTTAATAACTTGGAAAAGCCCTGACTGCTGTCCGCTCCTGTCCCAGCGTCTTTTGCCTAGTTATGTAGTGTTTGCTTGATGTTATTTTTGTCTTCCCTAAGCTGAATTGATTAACTGTGTACCTTATAGTTGATACATTCTTTTATATGTTATTTGTTAGATGTTATTTTTGTCTTCCCTAGCGCTGAATTGATTAACTGTGTGCCTTATAGTTGTTACATTATTTGTTATATGTTTTGTAATCCTGCTGCAGCATCTTTTTATTATGCCACCCACGTGGAGCCATTTCTGAACGTTCTGTACTCAGTTGTTTGTTCTAAGCCCGTACAAGGCTTTTTTAGTACAACGCCACCCACGTGGAGCCATTTTTGAGTATGCCCGAACTTAACTGCTTGTTTTAAGCCCGTAAACGGATTTTTAGTACTACGCCACCAAAGTCGAGACACTCTGAGGGTGTCGTAGCTTAATATTTGTCCTGCTATTCTCTAAATGCTACAATTAAATGTGAATTAGATTAATTATTTGTCCAGCTGGTCTCCTAATGCTCCGATCTAGACGTGCCCTCTATATTTTTCTCATTGTTTAACACATTTCAGCTTATGTATAGTTAATTTGACAACCTCATTTCTTCATGAGGCTATTCCATTCTGTTTTTATATTTATAAAGTATTGGGTCTTGTCTATGTTCTGATTCAAGCACTGTGTAATTTGGAGACATTACAGTTGTAGCCTGCAATATCAACAATTAGATCATTCAAGACAAAAACAGCTTTTCTGAATGACTATTACCCACATGGTGGAAGCTTTTAGAGATCTCTCGCTCTGTAGAATTCCAGGTGTTTAAGAGCTATCTCGGGCATACTGAAATTGCTCATGCTATAACAGTAGGCTATGGTACCTATTTAGTGCTAAATCAAACATCTTCTATTGCTCCGTAGAGTCCTGGAGCTTCATCTTCATAATGAGCATTTTCATGCAACTGTCCTTGTCGACTGTTGCACACCATTACTCCAGCGAGTAGCTCTAGTAGCATAATTAATGCTTGATAACCACATTGTGCAACTTTATTTTCATTTCTCTAGCTCCATAGAGTCCCAGGAACTGAGTCGCACTTACAAGCATACTTGAGTAGCTGTCCTGGTTGTCTGCTGAATACTATTTCTCCTTTAGTAGCTTATTTAGCTGACATACGTTTTTGTTACCCACATTGTGTACCTTAGCCTTGCACTAGCTCTGAATAGTTACAAGAGCTTAATTGCTATTGCTGGCATTGTCGGGTTGCAGCTTTAAGTGCTTCCATAGCTCTTAAGGGACGCAGGAGCCTAGCGTAAACTCTTGCATTTCTCATGTTGCTATTCCTATTAACTGCTGCATTGTATTTCTCCATAGAGTGTGCAGTATTTTCTCCTACTTGGTCTAGCTGTTGATATGGTGCACTTTCCTTCTTAGTTGGGTCAAGGCTTGCCTGCTACCTGTCCTTGCTCCTACGCATGATCTTTGAGTTTACTGTATTGTTTTTTCCTTTGTTAAATTTTCTTAACATAGATTATGTCTCAAATGTGATGATAGACCTAATGAAGCTATAAACAGTGTCTGGATATAGTATTGTTTATTTTAGAACTGCTGGTTTTAATGTGTTACCCATTGCTGCTATTAATGAAAAAGGTATGTTTATAGCTTATATCGTAAATGTGGATGATAGTCCTACTGAGCCTGCAAACAGTGTCCTGCTACAGTATTAATTTACTGAACTGGTGGTTTAATGCTGCTACTAATGATAAGGGAATGTTTACATGCTCACTATATATCTTATGTCTTTATGTTAACTATTGTGAAATAGTACCAGTCCTACCCTTGACATGTGCTAACTCTTGTTTTTCTCCACACCACTTTGTATCTTCTCTCTCCTCTCAGTACCATACTCTTCCTGTGCTGTTCCTGCACTAGTCTCTTGAAACCAACCTATCTTGTGGAAAGGACCCTATCCAAATCCCTGCAGTTGCATCTCACAGCCTAAATTCCCTGCATCCTGTGTGAAAAAAACAAGAAAGTATGCTGTTGATCTCTATATCCTGCCAGTAAAATTGTAAACCATTGTACTAAAGCTTTGGAGGTACAAAAGCACGCTTTAAGCCAGAACAGCCAGCAGTCTCTACCTCCCTCTCTTAACTACACTATTACCCACTTACCTCCTAACCTTCACAGTAACCCCTCTTACTTGTAGTCACCCCCTCCCATTCTATACCCAGCTAGCTCCCTCTCAAACTCACGTGCAATAGAAGACCCGGCCATTAGGTGGCACCCTTATCTCAGCCTTCACCTCCTGCTTACCATCTGTTCTCTTGTTTCCTTACCTTAACATTTCTGAACTCCCAGACCTCCTCTTAATACTCTCTCCTCACCCTTTACTAATACTGTCTACAGCTACCTATTCCATCACAGACTCCTTACTTATCTCTGCTCTTACTTACTCCTGGCTAATCTAACTTACTTTCAGCATCCAGCTCTGCTGATTGTTTCTTCTCCAGCTGCTTTACTACCTGTCTCTTGCTCCAGAACCTAGCCCCCTGCTAACCCTTCTTCAGCCTATCTTCTGCTGTCCCTGGATTCCCTATCTGCCTTAGCCCTTGAGCCCCATCAGTCGCTGCCCTCACTATTCTTACATCCCTTGTATTTAAACCCACTGCTCTTCCTTCAATCCCTTCTGTCTCTACCCTCATTATCCCTACTTTCCTTGCATCCTAAACCTCCTGCTCTTCCTTCATTTATGACCAATAACCATCTTAATGTGATTCATCTCTTGCCCTTCCTAGCTGTACCTGTCCCTCACCTTTCTCCCCTCCCATCTCCACCTTTTTTATCCACTGAAATCCCATAAATACCCTGGGTCCCATGTGGCGCCATCTTTAATAACTTGGAAAAGCCCTGACTGCTGTCCGCTCCTGTCCCAGCGTCTTTTGCCTAGTTATGTAGTGTTTGCTTGATGTTATTTTTGTCTTCCCTAAGCTGAATTGATTAACTGTGTACCTTATAGTTGTTACATTCTTTTATATGTTATTTGTTAGATGTTATTTTTGTCTTCCCTAAAGCTGAATTGATTAACTGTGTGCCTTATAGTTGTTACATTCATTGTTATATGTTTGTAACCCTGTTGCAGCATCTTTTTATTATGCCACCCATGTGGAGCCATTTCTGAATGTTCTGTACTCAGTTGTTTGTTCTAAGCCCGTAAAAAGCTTTTTTAGTACAACGCCACCCATGTGGAGCCATTTTTGAGTATGCATGAACTTAGCTGCTTGTTTTAAGCCCATAAATGGCATTTTAGTATTCAGTTGTTTGTTCTAAGCCCGTAAAAGGCTTTTTTAGTACAACACCACCCATGTGGAGCCATTTTTGAGTATGCCCAAACTTAACTGCTTGTTTTAAGCCCATAAACGACTTTTTAGTAATATGCCACCAAAGTCGAGACACTCTGAGTGTGTCATAGCTTAATATTTGTACTGCTATTCTCTAAATGCTACAATTAGATGTGAATTAGATTAATTATTTGTCCAGCTGGTCTCCTGATGCTCCGATCTAGAAGTACCCTCCATATTTTTCTCATTGTTTAACACATTTCAGCTTATGTATAGTTAATTTGACAACCTCATTTCTTCACGAGGCTATTCCATTGTGTTTTTATATTTATAAAGTATTGGGTCTTGTGTATGTTCTGATTCAAATACTGTCTAATTTGGAGACATTACAGTTGTAGCCTGCAATATCAACAATTAGATCGTTTAAGACAAAAACGGCTTTTCTGAATGACTATTACCCACATGGAGGAAGCTTTTAGTGATCTCTCGCTCTATATAATTCCGGGTGTTTAAGAGCTATCTCAGGCATACTGGACTTGCTCATGCTATAAAAGTAGGCTGTGGTACCTACTTAGTGCTAAATCAAACATCTTCTATTGCTCCGTAGAGTCCTGGAGCTTCATCTTCATAATGAGCATTTTCATGTAACTGTCCTTGTCGACTGTTGCACTCCATTACTCCATCGGGTAGCTCTAGTAGCATAATTAATGTTTGAAAACCACATCGTGCAACTTTATTTTCATTTCTCTAGCTCCATAGAGTCCCAGGAACTGAGTCGCACTTACAAGCATACTTGAGTAGCTGTCCTGGTTGTCTGCTGAATACTATTTCTCCTTTAGTAGCTTATTTAGCTGACATAAGTTTTTGTTACCCACATTGTGTACCTTAGCCTTGCACTAGCTCTGAATATTTCCAAGAGCTTAATTGCTATTGCTGGCATAGTCGGGTTGCAGCTTTAAGTGCTTCCATAGCTCTTAAGGGACACAGGAGCCTAGCGTAAACTCTTGCATTTCTCATGTTGTTATTCCTATTAACTGCTGCATTCTATTCCTTCATAGAGTGTGCAGTATTTTCTCCTACTTGGTCTAGCTGTTGATATGGTGCACTTTCCTTCTTAGTTAGGTCAAGGCTTGCCTGCTACCCGTCCTTGCTCCTACGCATGATCTTTGAGTTTACTGTATTGTTTTTTCCTTTGTTAAATTTTCTTAACATAGATTATGTCTCAAATGTGATGATAGAACTACTGAACCTATAAACAGTGTCCGGATATAGTATTGTTTATTTTAGAACTTCTGGTTTTAATGTGTTACCCATTGCTGCTATTAATGAAAAGGGTATGTTTATAGCTTATATCTTAAATGTGAATGATAGTCCTACTGAGCCTGCAAACAGTGTCCTCCGGTTTTAATGTGCTACCTATTGCTGCTATTAATGAAAAGGGTATGTTTATAGCTTATATCTTAAATGTGGATGATAGTCCTACTGAGCCTGCAAACAGTGTCCTGCTACAGTATTAATTTACTGAACTGGTGGTTTAAATGTAATATCTATTGCTGCTACTAATGATAAGGGAATGTTTACATGCTCACTATATATCTTATTTCTTTATGTTAACTATTGTGAAATAGTACCAGTCCTACCCTTGACATGTGCTAACTCTTGTTTTTCTCCACAACACTTTGTATCTTCTCTCTCCTCTCAGTACCATACTCTTCCTGTGCTGTTCCTGCACTAGTCTCTTGAAACCAACCTATCTTGTGGAAAGGACCCTATCCAAATCCCTGCAGTTGCATCTCACAGCCTAAATTCCCTGCATCCTGTGTGAAGAAAACAAGAACGTATGTTGTTGATCTCTATATCCTGCCAGTAAAATTGTAAACCATTGTACTAAAGCTTTAGTGGTTCAAAAGCACGCTTTAAGCCAGAACAGCCAGCAGTCTCTACCTCCCTCTCTTAACTACACTATTACCCACTTATCTCCTAACCTTCGCAGTAACCCCTCTTACTTGCAGTCACCCCCTCCCAGTTCTATACCCAGCTAGCTCCCTCTCAAACTCACCTGCAATAGGTGACCCGGCCACTAGGTGGCACCCTTATCCCAGCCTTCACCTCCTGCTTACCATCTGTTCTGTTCTTTCCTTACCTTGACATTTCTGAACTCCCAGACGTCCCATTAATATTCTCTCCTCACCCTTTACTAATACTCTACAACTACCTATTCCATCACAGACTCCTTACTTATCTCTGTTCTTACCTACTCCTGGCTTATCTAACTTACCTTCAGTATCCATCTCTGCTGATTGTTTCTTCTCCAGCTGCTTTACTACCTGTTTCAACTGCTTTACTACCTGTTTCAACCCGGTCCGTTCACCCTGGGGGCTCAGTCCGCTCCTCTCCCTGCCCCCAATTCCCACCCACCCCAGGGGTCCTACTCTTATACTATTTACCCACACCCTTTCCTCCTCCCATAACTCTCAGGCTACCTTACCATTGACCACATACTCTATTCATCCTTTTCTAACCACTCCCTATTGTTTCCTACCACAGCCTCCAATTTTTCTTCTTCCTTATCCACAACTACCATACACCCATACCTACAAGACACCTAATAATCCATCCAAATGTATAAACTATCAATACGAACATACTTACACTTTCACCTGTTACTTCTACTACTTATTCTACCACCATTATTTTTAGCCTACATACTTAACTCCTATGAACACTCATTATATCCACACCTTCATAACCCCAATAAGCTAATTACCTCTTCTTCCCTACCGGCACTCTCAAAACATGTAAACATAACATCTAACTCAGCTATCTACTGTCAAGATTTCCTAGAATACTCCACATTAGGTACTACAATCATAATCCCAGAAAATCTCCACATCTGTACAGAAGATTCCTAACTCCAGCCTTTCTAATACAACTCCTCTCATTAAAAGATGGAGACATCCACCCAAATCCTGGCCCAATAACACTTCCTTCCACACAACTTCACAATCCCAATCAATTCAACACTCATTCCCTTACTCAACCAACAAAGTCTCTCTTCATAGCCCACCTCAACATACGTAGCATTAATAATAAAGTCTCACAACTCCATGCTCTCTTAGAAGTCTACTCTTTCGACATTCTTTATTTAACAGAAACCTGGTTAAAGCCTGCAACTAAAGACAATGAAATCACCCCACCCAGATATAATATATTTAGATCTGACCGTTTAGCAAAGAAGGGCGGGGGAATTGCTATCCTATTAAAATCAGGTTTACAGATCACCACATATGACCTTAAACTACCTGTAGATTCTACTGCAGAAATTCTTATTTCCAAACTTCAACTCAACACTTTCAAATCCATCTCTATGGATACCTACAGGAATGCATGTATCGTGCTATCCCAAATAAAACCAAGACACACTCCTCCAAGGGCAGGAGACCTGTCTGGTGGACTGCAGCCATAAATAAGCTGTACAACAGAAGGAGGAAGCTACTACATGATAGAGCAAAATCCCTGAAAGGGAAGGTAACTCTGATCAGTACTAGCAAGAAACTACGATCCCTCATAAAATCATCTAAGGCTAACTTTGAAAAAAAATTGCACAAGACACTAAAGATAATCACAAGGCCTTCTTTAGTTATGTCATAAACCTGGGTGGAAACTCCCAGATATGCTCTGAGTTAGTGCAAAATGACAAAAAATACACTGAACCCACAGACATTGCCAACATCCTGGCAGACAGGTTCAGTGCAAACTTCTCCCCCCCTTCCCCCCCAAATGAGCAAATTACTATCCCAACAGAGTGTAGCCTCCCTGACATCACAGATGCACAGGTGAGAGCTGCCCTCTCCAAAGCAAAAAACACAGCATCAATGGGACCGGACGGTGACCCAGGCTGCGTTTTACATGAGCTCCAAGAAGAACTTAACCCTCACTTAAAATCACTATTCAGTCTCAGCCTTACAACAGGATATGTACCCAAAGAATGGCATACAGCAACAGTGGTCCCACTCCATAAAGGTGGTGCCACAACAGACCCCGGAAACTATCGTGCTATAAGCCTAACTAGCCTGATCTGCAAAGCTATGGAGCTTATCATCATGGAACTCATAAACAAAGACATTTGGAACCTCCAAACACTGGATCCTACCCAATTCAGCTTTGTTAAGGGCAGATCTTGCCTCTTGAACCTAGTCAATTTTTTTGAAACAGTCACCAAGGCCATAGATGAAGGGAAGGTAGTCCACACAGCCTACCTTGACCTTGCAAAAGCCTTCAACACAATACCCCACTCGGGCATCATAAATAAGTTCACCAACTTAAATATCAACCCCTATGTCACAAGATGGGTTGCAAACTGGCTTAGGGATAGAACCCACATGGTCAGAATTGCAGGTGCCATGTCAGACTCTAAACCAGTTACAAGTGGCTTCTCACAAGGCTCAGTCCTGGGACATCTCTTTTTCGGTATATATTTCTCTGAGGTACAGGCGAACACAGGAGGACTATGGCTGACAAAGTGTGCAGATGACTGCAAACTGGGGGCCATAATCGACTTGCCGGCTGACACAAGCATCCTCCAAAAAGGTCTCACAGAGACGGATAACTGGTGGCAGAGCCATGGCCTAAAGCTAAATGCCAAAAAGTGCATAGTCATCCCCTTTGGGAAAAACAAAGTGCCCACAAATTACCACATAGGTGGTAATCCATTGGCACGGAAGAAGTAATTAGGGATTTGGGGACCCAAGTAGATTGCAATCTCTCCTTTGACAATCACATTGCCAAAGTGGTTAGAAAGACATTCTATATAGCCCACCTTATCACGAAGGGGTTCACATCTAGATCAAGAGAGGTCATTGTGCCCCTCTACTCATCACTCATCAGGCCCATAATTGAATACAATGCTCCATTTGGGATGTACCTTACCCGACACCTGCTACAACTAGAAAGACCCCAAAAGTACCTCACCAAGAGGATCAAGGGACTCAAACAGATGCCCTACACAGTTAGGCTAAAGAAACTCCAGCTCTACTCAGTTGCTTACCGCCTACTCAGAGGCGATCTGTGCCTGATGTATAAAGCCATGTCCAACCCAGAATTAATGAACATGCTCCACCTCAAGAAATCCAAATCCATCAGAGCTACATGCTCCAGTGACTTAAACCTCAGCACAGAAATAAATAGAACATGCTGGAGGGACAGATTCATATCCCAGAGGCTCCCCTCACTCTGGAACAAAATTCCAATCCATGTTAGACAGAGTCCCTCAATGACCCTCTTCAAGAAGAATATTGATGTTTGGATGGGAGATCGTACATTTACCCCTGGGATCTCTTCTGTGTCACTGCTAGACAGAGGCAAGGTAAACTAACCTTAAATGGGCTATCTTCTGTGACCTACTATACAGAGGCACAGTCAACTAATCTAAAAAGGGTGGCGAAAGCCAAACACACTCTGGCTAGGCTTGTAAATGCCCTAGGGCAGATAGCCTAGTATCAACCTATGAACCTATGAACCTATCTATTATTATCTGTATCTATCTACCTCCAGGCAATAACAATGACACCATAGAAGATATCCTCTGCTGGCTATCACATAACCTGTCCCAAGAAACCATTATCCTAGGTGATCTTAACATAGATTGGAAATGCTGTTGCAGCAGCCACCCTACCACCCACATTAACCTATTTGGTTTCTCTCAAATCATTACCTCCCCTACCAGGATAAACAAGCCCAATAAGAAAGAAAGTACCTTGGATTGAATTCTTATAAATAACCATCCCCACACATATGAATCTGGAACCCTCCCTGATGATATCAGTGACCACTCACTTACCTACATTATCAGGCATAAGACCAATGTCTCCATTCCAGCCACTTTCAAGTTTATTAGGTCCAAGAAAAACTTTAACCCTGATCTCTTTCAAAGTGAACTAAGAGCATGCAATTGGTCTCCCTTAAAACACCTCCCATTGGAGGAAGCTGTTAAATACTTTAATTCCAAATTCCTCACCATTCTAGATAACCATGCACCAAACCACTCTATTAGAATCAAAACTAAATCTGCCCCATGGCTGTCAAAAGAAACCAAACAAAAATTCCGCCTCAGAAATAAATACTGGGCCAAATGGTGCATGACAAAAAACTCTGCTGACCGTCAAAACTTTAGACAACTGAGAAATGACACTAAGAAAGCTATACTGTCTGATAAAAGAAACTACTACTTACAGTTCCAGCAAACTAAACATAATAACCCACAAAAATTCTGGGCAACTATTAACCAACTACTACACCCAGGTCAATTCATTACACCTAACCCACAAGGCACAAACCAGGAGAACCCAAAGCACACTGCCAATGCCTTTAATACCTTTTTCACTGAGGCCATTCAAACACTTGCCAGTCATCTGTGACCTAATAATTTCACTTTACCTATCTCTAACACAACTCCACCCCCTCCATTTCTCTTCCAACCTGTCCCTACAACATATATTCTTTCCCTTATCAAAAACTTAAACCTTGCTCTCCATCAGCAGATCAATTACCAGCTGAATATCTACAGAAATCAGCCAAATCCATCGCCTATCCCATTTCCATTCTGATTAACAGAACCATTAGTGAAGGACACATCCCAACCATCTGGAAAGTCTCCCATATTATCCCCCTTCATAAAGGTGGAAACTCTACTGAATTCTCCAACTACCGTCCCATAGCCCTACTTTCACCTCTGGCAAAACTAATGGAAAAAATGCATCCATAAGCAACTGCTAGACCACCTAATCCAAAATAACTTACTTTCCAGCTGTCAACATGGTTTCAGACCTTCCCATAGCACTACTACTGCCCTCCTTTCCTTTACTGACTGTATTAACAAAAAACAAAATGCCAATATGCTTTCCTCAGCACTATTTATCCATCTGTCCAAGGCATTTGATATGGTTAATCACTAAATACTTCTAAATATCCTCAAATCCCTTTCACTAGATACACTCACTATTAAATGGTTCCAATCCTATTTAGATAACAGACAACAGGCGGTACTTTGGCACAACACTCTATCTACCCACCTGCCCATTAACATTGGCGTCCCTCAAGGGTCCATATTAGGTCCTCTTCTTTTCTCCATATTTATCAATGACCTTCATCTAGCAATCCCCCAAGCTACATGCATTCAATACGCTGATGATTCTACACTTATATGCACAGCCACATCCACTTCTAAACTTCACTCCCTTACCCAAGAAGTATTTAATACAGTAGAACAATGGTTTACACAACATTGCCTTCTGTTGAACCCCCCAAAAAACTAAACTCTTCCTCTTCAATCCTACTCTCAAGACCATCCCAATAGATTTCTTAGTTACATCCACTAATGGTACTCCCATATCACCTGACCCAACTACCAAACTACTTGGTATTACCATAGACAACAATCTTAACTTTGACACCCATATCAACAATACTATAAAAACCATTAACAAAAAAACTAGGCTCTCTCTACGAAGTCAAACCTTTCCTTTCACCAACAGTCAGAATAACTATTGCTTATACCCATCTAATCTCTACACTCCTCCATGCCTCACCCATATTTACTAATTTATCTAAAAATAACCTCACCAAACTGGAAATCTCCTACAATAGCATTGCCAGGTTTGCTACTGGCAACCCATTCAGAACCCACTACCGCTATAATCTTAAGCAGCTTGGATAGCTAGAAATTCAGAATCTGCTTAAATTCCACCAACTAACCATCGCCCATAAGACTCTTTACCAACCTTCGAGTACTCCTATACTAACTACCCTCATAATTCCCTATAAGAATCTGAAATCCTTGCCCTCATCACACAAACTTCTTGTAAACACATCTAAATCTAATAACAGGGCCGGGGACTCTATTTTCAGTAATACTGTTGGAAAATCCTGGAACCTTCTCCCCAGTGAACTTTCCTCAGTTTCCTCCATGTCTCTTTTAAAAAAACAGACTGAAACTTTTCCTAAGAACACACTGGTTATGCCCCTGTAGTAAACCTGACTAATCATTTTTCTACTTTTTCTAACAGGCACTGCCTACCCACTATTTCCCTACAACTAGTTCTACTTTCCTTACTTGCCACATTACCTTTTCCCTATTCCTTACCCTTCTTTTCATCCCCTAGGCTTACTCATAGTGTGAAAACTCTTTATTTTTATAATTACACAATATGCCTCTTTTATTTGAACTTTCTGTATTCTACCTGTAATTTCCACTGTACCTGCCTACTGCACTGCAAAGTATTTCTGCCCTCTCTGTAATTTTTCCATTGTACCTGCCTTTGGCACTGTGAAGTATTTCTGTCCTCTTTGATTTTTTCTGGGTTAACTTCTAATGTTCTTTGTAAATATACATGTATTATTTCCTCTTATCCCAGACCTTATCTCCCAGACTATAGTATATTATTAGACCTGTATTTTTTAGTATTGTACCTGAATTTTGAAATGGGAGGTATTTAGACCTCCCTGACAATTTCTGTATTAACCTGTAACATAATTGTATGTAAAAATGTTTTTGTTATTTTTTGCAAGGAGCTTATCTCCCCGGGCCTTTACTGAAAATGGACATGTATCCAGTTAGACTAGCCTGGTCAACAAATGTAAAATAAATAAATAAATAAATATATATATATATATATATATATATATATATATATATATATATATATATACACACACATATACACACACACACACACACACACACACACATACATATATATATATATATATATATATATATATATATATATATATATATATATATATATATATATAGGTTTACTATCATATATAAGAATTCACTGCATTTGAATGTTCAGATGTTTGAACCACATGTTCGAAAATCAGATCACCGAACACAGTAAATTCCAAACTAAGCATTTCAGTAAAGTCGAATGCCGAACATATCAACTTTACTGAAATGCTCATATCCACTCAGAATTAAAACACACTTTTTACAGGGGTCAAGCAGCCCTGTACCCGCACACCCCACCTACTTATATATACAAACTCTGAGATCGCACTACAGTGAAGGAAAGGGTACATTTCCCAATCCCCACTTTAGTGCGATCTGCACCACAATGTCGAACCTTGTAATAGCGAACGTTTGCTATTATAGGGATTGACATTGTGGTGCTCGCATTTTCAGGTATGCAAATTAGGTTTTGCACATATGTCAATCGCCCAAAGTGCAATTGACTATATATGTATATGGGTGTACTTCGCTTGATTGAAAATTCACTTCACTGAAAGTCAAATCAGTGAAACCACTTCACTGAAAGCTCACTTCACTGAAAACTCACTTGACTGAAACTTATTTTGTTGGAAAGTTATAAATGGCCTTTTCACCATTGTACTGTGATTCTGGAATTAGTATATAAAGTAAGGGGGGGTGAGGGCATAGCCCCCCACATATTATAAACATTTTAAACTATACACAGTTATACTTAAAAGTCTAATGAATAACTGTTTCCAGAAGAGAATATATAACCAACATATGTGGAGGGTTTCATCCCCCACAGCCCCCAATGTGGGGGGCTGTGCCCCCCCACACCACCCCTTACTATATATACTAACTTCAGGATCGCAGTACAGTGGGGAAAAGTCCATATATGACTTTCAACGAAATGAGTTTCAGTCAAATGAGTTTTCAGTGAAGTGAGCTTTCAGTGAAGTGGTCTTAGTAATTTAATTTTCAGTGAAGTGAATTTTCAATCAAGCAAAGTACACCCATTAATATATATATATATATATATATATATATATATATATATATATATATATGTATATATATATCAATCATTATATGTTGATCATCAAACACCGAACATTCACAATACAAAGTATAAAAAGAATGATCATTTTAGATAGAATCTACACCCCTGATAATTATATATACCAATTCTGAGATCACATAATAGGGGGGTAAGGGCAAATTCTGTTAACTCACTTCTCCACACTCTCATACAAAGTGCTGGCAGCAAAACTGGCATTGAATACCGGTTTGACTCATATGAGTGATCGCTGTTATTTAAAGCCTGAAATATTTGCCTATATAAGCATCCAATTTTCAGACTGCAACTATATATATATATATATATATATATATATATATATATATATATATATATATACATATACATACATATATATATATATATATATTTATATATATACATATACATACATATATATATATATATATATATATATATATATATATATATATATATATATATATATCTATCCTAAAATGGCCTATTCACATTTATTCAACAGATGAGAAGTAATGGTAGATAAAGGAAGGAAACTAGATGTTTGGAATGTAGTGTCCACAAAGGGAATACTTTAATTAGTGCAACTTAGAGAGACACACATCTGTCCAGCACATAACACAGATCAGTATTTTTTCCTGGTAAACCACTGCTGGTCCAGTGTCTTAGTGAGCAGTCGCAGTAATTGCCTGGTTTTCCGAGATTTCTCCCATCTTAGCAGTGATATGACCATATAATTAGTGTATATAATTTTGGAGGGCATGGGGGTGCAGCAGGGCTGCCCCCTACAAAAAGCACTTGCGGTTAACTTTTTCACAAGTTTACTAACTCAACAATTTTCCTTGTTAACAAATGTGCTCTCAATATTATTTTTTTCTGGCATATTGTGTTTAGAGCAAATATTTTCACACAAATTTGTTGCCAAGCACTTATGGTTTAGGTAAGTTGGTTTTGGTGAATTATGCATCAGACAAATGTGCATTCTAAACAAAATGTCACTTACCCAAATTTTAAATGATCAAGACAAGAAATGGTCTATACACACTGAACAGAGTGGATGAGTGGTGTTGTCTCCAACTCTTAGCTGAGATATATAAGTATCCTGTTTTTTTCGATTATTGTTACAGTTTATTGTTTCTAGCAATTTATATATATCACTTTTAGTGTAATCTGCACGGGTAACTGATTTGTTTGCAGTTAAAACATTCTGTATCTTTACAAATCTTTATCTGTTTAAAAACTTTCACTTTGTGGCTTTCTCTAGTGCTTTGTAGGCTAATAGCTGCAGTCTAGTGGGGGCTGGTTCTTTTGTGTTTTTGTAAGAAAAAAAAAAAAAAAAAAAAGTCGTTCTTCTCGTATTTAAGCCCTAACTTTGAGAGAGTTTCTGTCTATACACACTGAGCAGAGTGGATGAGAGGTGCTTTGTAGGCTAATAGCTTTAGTACCCAGCCTCCCTGTTGGTGTCTTGTGTTATACTTGGTGGCTTTGCAGTTGCCCGCCCCTACTGTAAATCTGATCTGGGACACTCCTCCCAGTCTAGTCTCATTAGCTCATTCTACCTAATACAGAGAGAACATTTGATAAGGCCTTCTGTTTCTCCTTTTTCCCTTTCAAAAAAAAAAAAACAATTTTGCCTGAATTTCCTTATGTTCTGACTGTGCTTCTCAAACATTTTGGAAATATAGAGTATATTTTAGAGGATTTATTATAAAAGTAATTGCCTTTATATTGCTACAACTCAAGTGCTCTAGGTTGCACTGCATCTGAAGTGTTTGTGGGTTTTAGCTGCTTTTCTCTATATATAGACTTCTCTGTATATGTAGACTAGCTACTTATTCTGCTGTATTACTGCCACTTAAATCGTTTTTCAGTTGTGCACTTGCCTTGTTTCATTTAAAAAAAGTTTTAAATTGCTAATTTTGTAGAGATTTAATTGCATTTACTGTTTAGGACTACACATTCAAGTGTGATAGGCTTTTCTGTGTTTATTTACTGTATTATTGCATTGTTAGGCCTGTTTCAACAACAAAAAAAAATACTATATTGTTTGCTCGTTTCCCACCTTTTCTAGCCAGTCCATATCCCAGGCCTTGCTTGTCTCATGACTTTATTTTCTGTGCTCAGAGCTATCCAGACCTTGCTGTGGCAGAGGGAAGTCCTACTGCCTACCAGTGGGACTGGTGAGCATTGTACTGCCTATCTAACGCTAGAGGAGTGGTTTCCAGCTCTGAAATTGTAATTTTAATAGCCTTTTTGGGCTGATTTCTATCCCTTTCAACATTCTGGCTTAAAAACACGTTTGTTTGCACATTTTTCACATCGTGCAGCACTACGAGGCTGAAGTTAAACTATTTCAGGTGCCAGAAAGTCTGCTCTTCAAATTTTCCCTTAAAACTAGCTGGTTTCTCAGTAGTAGCACTAAAATCTGAACCCCTGTGACTAGCACTTGCTCTAGAACCTGCTGTAAAGCACTAGGAAGCCTGCAACTGATATAAGCACTCAGCTCTCCTTGTCAATAAGGAGAAATTAATCATAGGCACTAAACAGCCTACAATTGCAAAGTACCTGGCAAAGGTAAGGGAAAACAGCTCTTAAACCTTACAAAAAGGTACCTAAACAGGCATGTCCAAGGGTCAGCTTCCGGTGCTTTCTCCTGTCCACCTGGTGAATCTGGGCATACTGGGGCAATGCGGCAACTGCCTCATGTACACAGACAATCCTCTACTCCTACCACCGAACACTACGACCTGCGAGAGATGCACTTACATAGCCAAACTGGAAGCAAAGCTCTCTCCAGTCAAGACTGTGCTAGACAGTCAAGAGGAGAAGGCTAACACCTGCATTACACCTCTAGCAACTCATAGCCCTTCAAAACCCACACCATCAACTCCCACACATAGCAACACTAAACCCAGATATGCGGAGGTCCTTAACATTAACCTGCCCAAGCAACAAGGACCTCCAAAGCCGAAACGCAAACAAACACCAGTCACAACCAAAGTGACACATAGCTCACAACACCAGTGTGCCACCCAACAACAGCTCCTAAGGCAAGACAATGTACCCAACACTTTAGTCATAGGTGACTCTATAGTCAGGCACACTGATGTCCCACTCACCAGGCTGAACAAGGAGAAAATTACAGTCAGCTGCCTGTCGGGTGCCAGGATCCGCCACATAACGCATGCACTCAAGTCACTCCACAACAAGTACAAATACGACTCTGTCATTGTCCATGCTGGAGTAAATGACTTGAGATGTACCTCCCTGGACTACATGAAAAGAGACATGGAAGAGCTCTTGGATCATGTGACCCAGGCAGGTATGACCCTAGCCCTGAGTAGCATCCTGCCTTCGCCCAAAATGATACCACAGTATAAGGACAAAATGATTGACTTCAACAATTGGCTAAGCTTCTGGTGTCATTCAAAGGGGATCCAGTATTTGTCTGCCTGGGAAGACATGATTGACAAACCACGATGCTTTGCCAGAGATGGTCTGCACCTGTCACCCTGGGATTCAGGTTACTGGCTAAAGCTCTTGCCACCCCTATAGTGCCTTTTTTAGGCAAGGTTCAAAGGATAAAACCACCACCGTAACAGATACAAGCATGCAAAATCTGAAGGTAATGCTACTCAATGCTAGTAGTCTAAACCTCAAAATGCACTCTCTCGAGGCACTCCTAAAAATGGAGAACATCGATATCTGTGCAGTGACTGAGACCTGGTTCAAGGCTCCAGAGAGCACCCCTGCAATACCAGGCTACAATTCTTACCACACTTTTCGACCACAAAACCAAGACTGAAACACTAAAGGTGGAGGAGTGTCCATATTCACCAAGGATATTCACACCTCCAGGCTAGTTGCCCAACACAATGCATCTGAAATTCTCCAGGTGCAACTAACACTAGGTAAGACTGCAATCCAAATTGTAGCTTGCTACAGATCCCCCACCATACCCCAGGATTCTCACTACACCTTCCTAAACATACTGGAAAATATTAAGATACAACCAAACACCCTAATACTAAGTGATTTCAACTACCCTGCCATTAATTGGGAAAACTACTCGGGTACCAACTCCTTTTCCCAACGGTTCTTGGAATTCATAAATTCCAACACCCTGGATCAACTAATCCATTGTCCCACCAGGGGCTCCAATATCCTAGACCTGGTCATTACCAACATGGGAGATAGATGCTCCACACCAGTGGTCACCCCCTCATTGGTCAGGTCTGACCATAAGCAAATCACCCTTGACATCCACATCCCAACCTTACCCTCCCCAGTAAGGAAACCTCCTTAAAAAAACTTCTCCAAAGCCAACTTCATGCTACTGAAGTCAGAAGTGACAAACTTCACAACACCCATGCGGTAGGGATCTGGAAGTTCGACTGCAGAATCCTAAACTAAGGCACTGTACGAGCACATCCACTCGTGCATGAATCGTGTCATCCCAAATAGAACCAAGATGCTCTTCTCCAAAAAAAGGAAGCCAATCTGGTGGTCCCCTGCTATAAACAAACTATACAACAGAAGGAAGAAACTGTTGCAGAAAAGAGGAAAATCCCAGGATGCAAAAAACTCCCTCACCAGCCTCAGTAAGAAGCTGAGATCCCTCATAAAATCCTCAAAAGCTAGTTACAAAAATAAAATTGCCAAAGATTCCAAAGACAACCACAAGACATTCTATAGTTATGTCAAGAATCAAAATGGCAATGCTCAGATCTGCTCTGAGCTACAACAGAATGGCATTAAATATACTGATCCCAAGGATATTGCCAATATCCTGGCAGATCGATTTAGTGCCAAATTCACTCCCCTCTCACCCCCTAAAGCACCCATCTCAATACCAAAAGATTGCCAAATTCCGATAATCACAGCCACACAGGTAGAAACAGCACTCTCCAAAGCTAAGAATACAGCATCCATGGGACCAGATGACATCTCAGGCTGTGTACTACATGAACTACAAAATGAACTGGCACCCCACCTAAGTATCATGTTTAATCATAGCCTCACCTCAGGCCTCATGCCCACTGAGTGGTGCACAGCTACAGTTATCCCACTCCACAAGGGAGGATCCATCTTGGATCCCGGGAACTACCGTCCCATCAGTCTGACAAGCCTGATCTGCAAGGGCATGAACGCATTATCATGGAACTTATAAACAAAGACATTGGCAACCTCCAGACAGTGAACCTCACCCAGTTTTTGTTTGTGAAGGGCCGATCTTGTCTCCTGAATCTGATTGACTTCTTCTAATCGGTCTCCAGAGCTGTGGACGAGGGAAAGGAGGTCCACACAGCCTATCTGGACCTCGCCAAGGCCTTCGACACCATCCTCCACTCTGGAATCTTAGATAAATTTACTAAGCTGGGCTTAAATCCCTACATCACTCGATGGGTTGCCAACTGGCTTACTGACAGAACCCAGACTGTAAAAGTAGCCGACTCCAAATCCATCTCCAGACAAGTGACAAGTGGAGTACCTCAGGGTTCAGTCCTGGGACCACTCTTGTTTGGCATCTACGTCTCTGAAGTACAGGCCAACACTAAGGGACTCTGGCTAACAAAGTTTGCAGATGACTGCAAACTGGGAGCCATTATTGAATCCCCAAATGATGTTGATATTCTACAAAAGGGCCTTACAGAAACAGATGCCTGGTGCCAGAGCCATTGGCTCAATCTCAATGCCAAGAAATGCATAGTCATCCCCTTTGGAAAAAAACATGTACCCATGAACTACCACATAGGTGGCAGGACACTAAACATCAAAAGTGTGATGAGAGACTTAGGGCCACAAGTGGACAGTGGTTTCACTTTCGATAACCACATCACCACAACAGTCAGGAAATCATTCTACATGGCACACCTCATCACTAAGGGCTTTTCATCCAGAAAAAAGGAGGTCATTGTCCCACTGTACTCATCCCTCATTAGACCCATTATAGAGTATAATGCCCCATTTGATATGTACCTCACAAGACATCTGCAACAGCTGGAAAGGCCACAGAAATACCTCACTAAAAGAATCACAGGCCTAAATCAGATGCCATATGCTGACTGTCTAAAAAACTCCAGCTATACTCTGTGGCATATCGTCTACTCAGAGGCAATCTCTGCTTAACAGACAAGACCATGTCAAACCCTGAGCTGTTGGACATGCTCCACTTAAATAAATCCCAATCCCTCAGAGCCACACACTCCAGGGATCTAAACATTATCATCACAATGAACAAAACAAGCTGGAGGGATAGGTTCCTGACCCAGAGACTCCCTATACTCTGGAATAGACTGCCCATACATGTTAAGCAGGGCACTTCATTGGCCCTCTTCAAAAGGAACCTTGATGATTGGATGGGAGATAGGAAATTCACCCCGGGGATCATGTCAGTCGCCCTGCTAGACAGGGGCCCAGAGAAGTAAATATTGTGGGAAAAAATTTCCAGGGAATTGTTATGGCTAGGCTTGCATAGGCCTTAGGGCCGATAGCCTAGTACCAACCTATGAACCTATGAACCTATGAACAATGAACTTGTATTTCAATGAACACTCACGACACCGATATTTCCACCAGGGAAAGGAGGCAGCCAGCAAGCATTCAGGAGTTTGCCCTTTTTCCCACTATAGTGCAATCTCAGAGTTGGTATATTTAGTTATGGGGGTGTGAGGGGGCAAAGTCCTCCACATTGGGGGTGTGTGGGGGTAAAGCCCCTAATGTGGGTGGTTTTGATATGCTTTCACTTGTTTTTTTGTCCATGTTTGTTCTTGTTTCGATCAATTAAAATTCTGGTAAGTGACATTTTGTTTATTTGAAGTAGATCCATATATATATATATATATATATATATATATATAGATAGATATATGTGTGTGTGTGTGTGTATTTGCCCTTAAGGCATGTTGATAAAGTGTTTTCTTTGCTTACTGGTGTTTCCCCCAACCATAAGTGCTCTTAAGGCATGATCTGTCATCACAGTTACGCCTGGTGGCTAGTGATACTCCCAACAGTGTTGCAGGATTTGAATGTTAGTGTAGGGGAGTATGCAAGATTGACAACTGCCACCACACCACACACACACACACACACACACACACACACACACACACACACACACACACACACCTAATGTTTTTTTTTTTTTTTCATGGAAATGGGATTTTAGAAAAAAAGAGAAGTAATTTAGTTTTTTGGGTGAATTTAGTAGAAGATGATTATCCTATAACCAACTTTCAATAGCATTAAAGGGTTCATGAGTAACTATCTGAAAATGTATGACGTTATCTGAAGTGCATATTACAGTAAAATTGTCAGAATGTTGTATGAGGGAAGCTTGCTGAGAAGATTTATGTAGATTGTTAGTGAATATATTGAATAGTAGAGGGTCATGAATGGAACCCTGTAGCATGCCAGTATTGACAGGAAGGAAGGGAGAAAAGGTGGAGAACCATTTAACAGACTGGTATGTATCAGTTAAGTAGTTACTAAACCACAGTAGATTGTGATACCCCTAGGGAAGACAGCTGACAGAAGAGTTTTGGGTGAATGACTAGATCAAAAGCTTCAGATAGATCAAGGAATACAGGGGAAACAAGATTGATTTTGTCTCTGACTTTGTTAATGAGGCTGTGGTAGTGATACAGGCAAGTCTAAAACCATGGTGCATGGGGATCTGGAGATTTTTCTGACGGATGTGTTAAAGTAGTTGTTAGCGAATGCACATCTCAAGGATTTTGACAAAGGGGATAAGGTATGCAGACAGCACACTTACAGACTATATAACATTTCTGAAAGAAAATTACAAACAAGGCAGGATGCATACTTGCCAGGGTGCAATGCAAAAATATATATGTGCCAATGCAAAAATTAATGCTGAGATTCTGCAAACTTTGTGACAGTCATTCCAAAATGTGTATGACCAATTACAGGTTTGTGTTGGAGAACTCTAAATGAAAAGTGCAATCATTGCCGTATACATTCATTGACTAGGCTATCAGCAGTGAAAGTGTAAGCAAAGCAACAGCAAGGATGAGCACATGCAGGCAAGGAAATGCAGACAAAATCAAGTGGAAGGCAGACTAGAACCTCCAATCCTGCATGTGAAAGTCAACCAACCAAGCACGGTGCCAAACAGCAGTACCACAGTAAAGCATTAAGGTGGCTGTGTAATACACAAAACAAGAGTTATCAACACCATAGACAGAGGTGAAATGGGATCCATATGTAAAGACATATACCATGTCAGAGGCAACACAGATGGGTTGTCAGGTAGACAATTTTGTGTGTGACATGCAATGCAATAACATGATCCAATCAGATATACACACCAATGACATGGACTATAAAATAAACAGTGGTACGTGTATGAGTAATGACAGTTAAGGAATGCCAGCCTATACATAGGCAGGAAGCAGACAAATCCCTGGGTAATGCTTAACAGCCCCTACCTAGCATGTGTATTCCTTGCATGTGTATGATACCAAACATGGTGACTCAAGGTAATATTGTAGCAGTACACCTACATGACAATGATGAAAACATTGAGGAAGATAAACAATCACTTAACATGCGCCATCTATATGTGCAACAGCTGGGGCAAAGGTATAAAGGGGAAGGGTAATGGACAACACAGGCTCACATCAGTGAGGAAATGCCAACAAGAGAAAGAAGGCAGTGAATAAAGCATGACAACCCCATCTAAATAGACATAGTGCATATGCATGTGCTCACAACACAGGATGAACTGCAATTCCTTCCAAGGTAGATTGAAGCAAATGGTCAGTGAATGACACTGGGCATAGTAGATTGGTGATAGCTATAAACATGTCTGTTTACAAATGTCGTAAACACAGTAAATGAGTTGCAACAGTTAAATGGCAAGAAGCATAAGTACACAAGAAAAGTACTTTTGATTATCACATACACATATATACTGCCATGCTACATAATACAACAGGTGCTACAATTACAGTTATTGATGTAAATATCACTGTATATGTGTAGGACTGATCAAAAAGCAGTCTTGCGTACAAAAGTACAGCTCAGAAACATGGAAGAAATGCATGTAACTGGCACATTTTACATGGGTTGTTGTGTCATTCATAATATGGTCATACATTTGTACATCCTTTAAAATCAGTGCATATGTAGTACAAATGCATACACATGGACATGTTTGGACATCTGTCTATGCATGTCATAATACAAGCTAATATCAAAAAAGTGACTATTGACAAATGCAAGGGGGTCATGAAAGAAGCTAAAGAAAGCATTACCTTTGTATATTCACTAACGGGCCAGTGAATGTCTATGCAATATTTGAAGGATACATGCTCACATATACCAGTCACAGTAATGTCTTACAACATGGTAACATTTTTGATAGCATATGCCACACAAGGCCTTTGTGCCAGTGTGACAGCATGACTCAACAATGTTACATAAATCGCCTAAGCAAGAGCATGCATATTGTTGAACAGCCATAAGACAGCAACAACTGATACAGAAATGGGTGCAATGCATACATACATATGGATAAGATGTGCAAATAAACACAATAGACCCAGATCACTGTGTTATATGAGAACAGTGGGAATAATGTAGTATGGGAGTTGCTGTCATCCCACATAAGTGTATACTGGAACAACACAAGCAGAACAATTGTCTCACTTGCATTACGCTAACTGCAACAGTCATATCTGTCACATACAGGACCAGAGTGTAATGAACATAACAATATTATGCTGGACAGATAGGAGTACAATGCACACAGAATTAAGTAGAAGTAACCCTGAACTTATGGAACAATGTATGCAGTAATTACAGCATGACCATGTAAATCAAATTGCTTACTGTGTGTGTAATTTGGTAATGTGTGTCATAATACAGCAGTAACATAATGTCACTTATGACATGATATGTGCAGTGTATATTATGATATATGTCAGACAAGCATGACAGCAATATGTGATACCTGCACGACTGTTTCTATACCATAAATAATTGTATATGGAAAGCACCTTGGTAGCAGCATTACAGAAGCAGATTACACAGACAATACTTATGATCCTGAGGGGCCACACTAATGGGGTCAAACATCATGAAAGACTTCTCTAATAATCTCCAGCAAGGAGTTGTGCACGGCCAGTATCATGTACTGGAAGAAGTTGCCCATCAGCTCCCTTATCTGTATCTGGAAAATGTCTGTCATCAAATCCTGGATCTCATCTTAGAGATCATCTCACTGTCATGGTGGTGGATGTCTTCTATGATGACCAGAAAGAATGATGGCATGTGCAGGTCCTGGTATGTCATTACTACCATCATCCCCCTCATGGTCATCACCCTAGCACTTGGAGTCAAAGCTGACTGGCAGAGGGGTCTGGCACTCAGTTGTCTTCAGTGTATGATAGGAGAGTCTTCATGGGTCTCATGTTGTGTCAAGGTTCAACACAGGAAAAATGCTATACATACATGATGGGTATTCCCCCAAAAGCAGTGATTCCATAACACGCTATGCAAACTTACACAACCTGCTCTGTCAAGTTTCAACACAGGAAAAACATTATACATACATGATGGATATTCCCCCAAAAGCAATGATTCCATAACATGCCATGCAGATTTACACAACGTACATGTGGTAACTATTCTGTATGTGATATTACAATACTGTATGACTTTATGCAACTGTAACACCATATATGATGAAAGGCATGAATTCAATCCATAACAATGTACAAAACAGTAATGTAATAAACACAATCAGATGTACACCCACATAATAACAAAGGCTGTATATGATATGCAATTAATAATATTCAAAATATATGGGACAGGGCATGTGACATGATCGTTTGCATCTATATCATATTATTGTACGATGTAAATATCGAACACTATTTCATCATACCGATAATATTGAAACAATAAAATATCGAACAAACGGAACAGCAAATTTCTTCCCAGGGAAAAAATTCACTGCTGCGTAAAAAAAAATAAAGTAAACTTAAACACAAATTTAAGGGGGGGCTTCACCCCCCATGTGGGAGGCTGTGCCCACCCACACACCTCTACTTAAATATACCAACTCTGAAATCGCACCATAGTGGAGGAAATGGCAAAGTCCTGAAGACGGCCCACTGAAGTTTTTTCCCCTGGGAAAAAATTCGATGTTCCGTGACTTCACTATTTTGCCATTTCAACAGTATCGGATCGACTATATAGAATTCGCTATTTAGTCCATTTGATAGCGTCATATAGACCCATTTGTTCAAGGAATATCTCAGTACAGTACATTTGTAATTACATGTCAGAAGATATGGCCCATAACATTAATGTATGATTCGTGTAACTGAAAACACAAGCTTGTGAAAAATAGCAAGAATACTGTCATGATCATGCAACATTCCCAGTGTCCAAATATCCATATATTTTTGATTTGAATAGAATTCCATGTGTGGGCTAGTGTGCCCATTATACAGTGTCAATGTGTTACTCTAGTACATAGCATGGCATGCAATACCTATTTTATCAGACAAGATGCTATTATTAAAGTGTTCATTTATGACATGACAGCATGTGCACAGCCCGCTAACATATGCATCAAGACAAGTATGCCATGATACTCTGGCATGTAACACTGACTCAGTTCTCCATTCCAAAACACTTGTGATACTGTAAGTTTACAAAAACACTGACAGCATACCATCGGGAAGGATGCCCCTGCTGCATTCAAGTTGACATAAAGAGTTTCCACCAATATCAGTCACAGCTGCCATAATAAACTTCTTATTATATGGACCACTATTTTTTACTCAGTGAGTATCAATATGCCATTTCATTTTCTTTTATAACATATGTTTATGTGCAAGGAATGTGTCATGCTGACATCCCATGAGTAAAATATGTTTATTCTAAATATATTGTAAGAACAGGCAGTGGTACACTTAAAGGTATATGCAAAACAGATGAGCAATGTGACATGGTTAATGTGTGACCTCACATCATGTAACTGGAATGAAATAGAAAAGCTTAGAACAACTGAACAATCTCAAGCACAGCAACAGCATGTGGCATCTATAAATTTTGAGTATAACACATACACACACACACACACACACACACACACACACACACACACACACACACACACACACACACACACACACACACACACACACACACATTACTGCCCCGCAAAATGCATCACTGTCACTACCTATGTTTGCATTATGCTCTTATATGAACCTACACAATTAAACAATATAATGATGATTGTGATTATACTATGTAACAATGACTCTGTGGGGTTCATCCCACCTCCAAAACAAGTGCTGATTGTTTTCATATCAAACTCACCAGTGAATGGAGCTGTGAACAGCAACAGAGACTCTACACGGTGTTCTATAGGTTCATAGGTGTGTACTAGGCAAATGGCCCTGGAGCCTTTACAAGTCTAGCCCAAAAATATTGCTCTGGCACTGTGCCACCTGATGTTAGTTCACAGTGCCTCTATCCAGTAGGGCAACTGGAGTGATCCCTGGGGTGAACTTTCGGTTACCCATCCACTCATTGAGATTTCTCTTGAAGAGGGCCAGTGTGGTGCTCTGCTTGACATGAATGGAAAGCTTATTTGAGAGTATGGGCAGTCTTTGGGAGATGAACCTATCCCTCCAGCATGTTCTGTTGATTGTGGTAATGTTGTGATCTCAGGACCATGTGCCGTGGGGGATTGGGATTTCTTTAAGTGTAGCATTCCAAGTAGGGCTGGGTTGGACATGGCTTTGTAAGTCAAGCAGAGACCACCTCTAAGTAGATGATAAGAGACTGAGAACAGCTGGAGTTTCTTGAGTCTGTCCATGTAGGGCATGTTTTTAAGGCCTAGGATCCTTTTTGTGAGGTACTTTTGTGGCCTCTCCAGCTGTTGTAGGTGTCTGGTCAGGTACATGCCAAATGGGGCATTATATTTGATGACTGGTTTAATGAGGGATGAGTAGAGAGGGATGATGACCTCTTTCTTCCTGGATGTAAAACCTTTGGTTATAGGATGTGCCACATAGAAGGACTTTCTTACCACAGTGGCAATGCAGTGTCAAAGGTGAGGTGGCTGTTGATCTGGGTGCCCAGATCTCTTAGGGCACCTTCAGTGTTTAGTGTGCTCCCATCAATGTGGTAATTTGAGGGAAGTGAGTGTTTTCCAAAGGGGATAATAATGCATTTTTTAACATTAAGCTTAAGGCCATGGTTTTGACACCAGTCATTGGTCTCAGCGAGGCCCTTTTGTAGGATTTCTCCATCACTTGGGGTTTTGATAATGACTCCTATCTTGCAGTCATCAGCGGACTTGGTCAGCCAGAGTCCCTCTTTGTTGGCCTGGATTTCTGAGAAGTAGATGCCAAACAGGGCAGGGCCCAGGACTGAGCCCTTTGGAACTTCACTCATGACTGGTCAACAGTCTGACTTAGAATTCACAACTTTCACTCTGTGGGTCCTGTCTGTGAGCCAATTTACAACCCACCTAGTGATATAAGTATTGATGCCTAGTTTGGTGAGTTTATCAATGATATCTGAGTGGGAAATAGTATCAAAGGCCTTGGCCAGGTCGAGGTAAGCTGTATTCACTGCCTTACCCTCATCCACATATTTGGTGACTGCTCGAAGAAGTCAACCAGGTTCAGCAGACAAGATCTCCCCTTGACAAAGCCAAACTGTGTGGGGTCAAGAGTTTGGAAATTGCCTATATCTTTGTTAAGCAGGTATATGATGATGCACTCCATAACTTTGCATACCAGACTCATCAGGCTAATGGGGTGATAGTTCCCAGGGTCCATAGTTGCTCCCCCTTTATGGAGAGGGATGACTGTCACAGTGTGCCATTTGTTAGGGACAAAGCCTGAGGTAAGGCTGTGATTGAAAAGGGCACACAGGTGTGGTGCCAGTTCATTTTGTAGGATGCAGCCAGGGATATTATCAGGTCCCATGGACACTGTATTCTTGGTTTTGGACAATGCAGTTTTTACCTGTACCACAGAAATTGTGGGTACCAGGTTTTCTTCTGGTGTAGTAATAGGGCTTTGGGGGGGGTGGTAAAGTTGGCACTGAATCTGTCAGCCAGTATGTTGGATATATCTGTTGGCTCAGTATAGGAGGTACCATTGGGTAATAACTCAGGGCAAATCTGGGTATTGCCTTGGAGGTTCTTGATATAGCTATAGAAGGCTTTGTGGTTGTTTTTGGTGTCAGTTGCAATTCTGCCTTCATAGCTGGTTTTAGAAGATATGATAAGGGATCTCAAATTTTTGTTGAGTCTGATAAGGGAGTTTTTCCAGTCTTGTGACTTATTTTTTTTCTGCAACAGTTTCTTCCTTCTTTTGTAGAGGTTATTGATGGCTGGGGATCACCAGATTGGCTTTCTTGTTTAGAGGAGAGCATCATGGTTCTGTTTGGTATGACAAGATTCATGCATTTGTGTACATGCTCATATAGTGCATTGGTGTATGATTCAGCAAGTATGCAGCTATTTTCCATTGGTTTTTCAGGGTGGTCACCTTAATGGGGGGTGTGGGTGAGATGGAGATTTCCATGGTGATCAGTTTGTGGTCAGATTTAACCAGGGAGGAATTGACTATAGATGTGGAGCAATGGTCTGCCATGTTGGTGATAACCAGGTTGAGGATGTTGCTTCCTCTAGTGGGTGTCAGAATGATCTGGTCCAGGGCATTGGAATTGATAAATTCCAGGAAGCGTTGGGTCTGTGCATTGGTACTTGGATAGTTTTCCAAGTTGATGGAAGGGTAGTTGAAGTCACCCAGTATGAGAGTATTTGGCTGGACCTTGATAGATTCCAGGGTGCTTAGAAACTTGGAATGAGAGTCTAGGGGCATGGTTGGGGTTTTGTAGCAGGCTATGACTTGTATCACCATCTTACCCAATGTCAGTTGTACCTGAAGTATCACGGATGCATTATGCATAGGGGAAGAATTGTATAGACCAACCACTTTGGATATATACTATGAAGCTCAGTATACTCAAGAAAAGAGAGCATTGATTACAGACTACACATCATGGCAGGGCTAGCCGCTCAATGGTGTAAAATATGGTTGCAGATGATTTGGTCACATCGACTAATGTCGCCAAGTGGGCATTGGGTGTTTGCTGGTGATAAGTGGGTTAAGGACCTGGCCTACTCTGACTACACCAAGACCCATGCTAATGGTGGGAGGGGTGTATGTCCCCCTATTGGCCAGTGTGTGTTTACCATAAAGTCCAGCATCCCCTGGGCCAATAAGCTACTGGCTGGTCAGTGTCCAGTTGCCCAGCCTGGGTACCTGGGATAGCTCTGTTGAGAGAAAGCTGGATGTAATACCAATCAACCTGCCAAACATGAACTAAGATTTGCTACAGTGAATGCAGGTTAACTGACAGGATGAAGCTTGAGAGAGGATGACATGATGTCACAAAGGAGTCTGGACATCCTATATCCAAGAGACAAGATGGAAGGCCAATGCAGAAAAGCCCTTTGGCTTGGTATACAGAGACTACTACTCAGGAGGAGGACAGGCTAGAAATGTTGTGGTAATTGTGGTAAGAGAGAGGCTTCAGAAGGCAGAATTAGTGACAGACTCATGGCAATCAGGCTCCAGTCTGATAGGACAATATTCATAATCTCAGCCTATGCCCCACAACAGGGTTGTTTTAGTTAAGAGAAGAGTACATTCAGACAGCAGTTGCAGGGCCTACTAGATAAAGCAGGTCAACAGGAATTGGTGTTGATAATGGGTGACCTGAATGCACATATTGGGACAGATAGAACATGGTAGGGACAACAGGAATAAAGAAGAAGACATTCTAGACTTCTCTCTGGCAAATATCACATACAAGAGCAGCCAACATACAGTTCCGGTAGACTTCCTCTTGGTAAGGAAAGGGCACTGAGCTAGAATCAGTAATTGCAAAGTCAGCCCCAGTGAAATAGTTGGCTCGCATCAGCTGCTAGCAGTGGTCAGAAAAGGCTCTAAGGTCAACAGAGACCAAGCTGAAGACCTGGAGGTTGACTGGAGAGAATGTACAGCAGTTCAAGGATTTAATTAGGACTCTAGCATCCCAAGAAGAGGAGGAAGTAGGTTGAGTTGAAGAAGAATGGCAACGCCTCAAAACAGCATGTATGAGGACTACAGAACAAGTATGTGGCTGAGCTAGTTATGGAAATAAAGTAAATAAGGAAAGCTGGTGAAGGGAATGCAGAAATCCATGAAGTCATCAAAAGAAAGGAGTGCAGGAAAAAGTCTTAGATAGAAAAGGCTGATCAGGCTAGGAAGAAATACTAGTTGGCTAAGAAAGTAGCTATGAAAGGAATTGCAATAGCAAAGAATAAGGGCATCAGAAGAACTCTACCAGCATCTGGAAATTGACTCAGTAGGTGGCACAAAGAAACTATATCAGGTTGCAAGGCAAAAACAAAAAGATAAAGAGGATAGTTGGATGCCCTTTGTAAGGGATGCCAGCAACAACCTGCTCCCCAGTCCACAAGATATCAAAAGCAGATGGAAGGAGTACCTCCAGCAGCTTCTGAATGAAGAAAACCTCAGAGAAGTTGTACTACCCCAAACACAGCCTATGATGAGAGAAGAATAAGAGCCCACCATAGAATAAGTAAGAACAGCAGTAAGGAAAATAAAGTCAGGGCAAGCATCAGGTTCAGATGAGGTCACAGCAGATATGATAAAGATGCTTGGTGAGATGAGGTCATAGGAGAAAAATAGTTCCTGAGGGTAGTCATAGCAGTGTGGAGTGAAAGGAATATCCTAGATGACTGGAAAATAAGCCTTCTCATGCCAGTGTGCAAGTACAAAGGGGATATTCACAGCTGTGGACAGTACAGAAGTAGGAAAATCCTGTCACATTGCATGAACATGGTAGAGAGGATGACTGATATGCTAATGTGCATAGTAGCAGAAAGTAAGATGGGAGATGAGCAGTTTGGATTCAGATAAAGATGCAGTGCAACTGGCTCAATGATTGTAGTGAGAGAGATAGTTGCAAAGAAAATACAGATGAGGAGAAAGTCCTAGAGGGTATTCCTAGACTTGGAGATAGCATATGACAAGGTCCCAAGAAAGCTAATTTGGACAGTCCTATGGTGGTCTGAAGATCCAAAAACATTTGTAGAATTAGTGCAGGCTATGTACAAAGACCCAATGACACAAGTACAAGCAGTGTTCAGTCTCACAGCAGGGATCTGAGTGGGAGTGGGTGTGCATCAGGGTGCAGCTCTGATCCCACTGCTGTTCATACCAGTATGGTTTGCATTAACAAGTAGGTCGGAGGGGAGAGATCAACACTGTTGCTGGATTCAGATGATGCTGCATTACAGGCAGACTCAGAGCAAGAGCTTCAGCAAAGGATAGACGGATGGAATGCAAAATTGAAGGTGCATAGGGTGAAACTATGTACAGATAAGACAATGGTAATGACACCAAATCAGGAAAATTAGAAAAAGCTGAAATTGAGATAGAATGGAAGATAGTGGAACAGGTTAACAGCTTCAAGTATCTAGGAGGGGTGGTTGAGGAGAAGGGAAGTCTGAATGAAGAGGTCAAAGCTAGAATCAGAGCTGTTGCAGCCAACTGGCATAGAGTGCAAGGTGTAGTATATGACAGAAGAATACCAAAGAAGGTGAAAAGTAAGGTGCACAAAACAGTGGTGCGGCCAGTACTACTGTATGTTACAGAAACCTAGGCAGTAAAGGCAGAGCAGATGAGGAAGCTAGAGGTGATGGAAATGAAGTGCCTGAGATGGGTGGTAGGATGGGCACTGTGGGACAAAGAGACTAGGACATAAGAGCAGAAGTCAAAGAGAACAGATTACATTGGTTTAGACATGTGTTCAAAAAAGTAGGAGACAATCTGGAGAAGAAGGTTTGGGACAGACAGGAAGAAGGCACGAGGAAATGAGGGCATCCAGCAAAGATGTGGATGGTTTGTGTAAGAGAAAATCTGTGACAGAATTATACGAGTGTAGAAAAAGGCATGGTGGTATTGAATCAAGAGAGATGGCAACAGTTAACATGAAAACCCAACCCCATGTAAAAAATTTGAAAAAAGGGGGTTGATGATGATGATGTTGCTGTATCTTCAACATTGATGCATGTTCAACCTATGTTGTGTATCACTGTCATTGATGGTCTGCATGTTTGCAGATATTATTACCTTGAAATGAGTCATGTTGCAGCAATATGCTTTGCATTGTAGCATTACCTTCTGTGTGACATTACATATCAGCATGGGATGTAATGCTTGTTTGTGTTATTTCCTTTTTGGAAAGTTCCTGGGATGTTTACAGTTACTCATGCTGCTGTAGGAGTTTTACTGTGTAGTAACACACTCTTGCACATCACACAATGCTATGCGTGATATATCAATATTAGTAAACAGACCCTGTTTTGGGTATGTTTTTGCTCATACATTTCCATATACATCATGGGTTTAGATTTCTCGTGATAATGGCTGTTTAATGGGTAACATTCTATGAGATTCATCTGTATGATTATATCGTACCTGTCCAATGACACCTGTTGTTGTGCACAGCTTCTGCATCTACATATTTGCCTGTGTGGTCCACTGTGGTTATGTACCTTCCAGAGAGTCTTCTGGTGCTGATGTTTCCTCTGACTCTTGAGTATATGTTCTTACTGATATTCTTATGTATGATGTGCAATATAGATAAATAATGAATTATTTTCATTAATTGTGATCTGTGCTGTTGTTGTTGGGTAACACATGAAAATCACTGTTTAGTCTGAGTACATTTGCATAAATGACTTGTCATGACTCAAAAGTGTGTGTCAGACACTGCATGCTGCCTGAGACAGGACATATGGCTGCATCTTCCATTGACCATGCCTATGTCTTCTCACTCCTGTGTCCTCATTATCCTATGACAGCTGTGTTATGTTATTAACAGACACCTGTGGCTAGCAATCTACCATGCTTGGCTGTTATCATGTTGTGTAGCATGGCCCACACAGTAACTATCTGTGATGCCGTTTCTGATATTTACTGTAGTGCACCCCTGGATGTGCCCAGACATCTGTATCTTGCTTTCTGCATGCAAACACCAGCACAATGATGTTTCATGGTGCAGCATGTGCTCTATTATATACATCCTTAGCAAGGGTCAATGGGGCTTTGTATGGTATTATTAGCCAATGCACCAGTGGATAACAATAGTCACCTACTTGTGGGAAGGAGATGACATATATACTGTCCTCATTCTTAGACAGGTCTAGATTCTGCTTACATCATAGTTGTGGCACCATACTTGCTGAGTAGTAGATTTTACCCTGATAAAAATCAGCCCTCAGACTGTTTTCCTTCCATATTGCAGTATCAAGCATACATATCAAGGTGTGTTGGCATGGTATTGCCAATGAGGCTTAGCACATCACCAGAAAACTGAATGATGGCCACCCCTTCCTATTGATGTACTGTTCAGTATCAGGTACAACTCTGGACTTAACTGGGATGTGCATGATATCTGTTGCACTGAGGACATGGAGCACATTGGCTATGGCATACAACTGTTGCATGGCAGTTTTCTGATCCAAAACTGATGTTGAAAAGTAGATGTAATCGTCCACCTTGGTGCACATTGCTTCTAGGAAATGGGAGAGGATGCAACTGGAAATTGTCAGTAGACACTCCTACAACATCTCTCAAATATCACTGAAATGTCCCAGAGACCAGTATACCTAGTCTCAGACATAAATTTGTTTTTATTGGTATTAGGTTACCCCACAGACTATGACCACACATGTGGGGTGCACATGTCCTGCATACAGCTTGCACCAGCCCTATATCTATTCTGTACCAACTATTTCCTGGGAAGAGAGCTGGCTTAACCAAAGCTGGCTGCCTTCTAAGACACATATGTAGATTGTCCTCTAGTAGTACATCAGCCTACTGTATTGAATTTAATGCTGGTTGCATTATTTTTTTATGCGCACGTGTGTGTGTGTGTGTGTGTGTGTGTGTGTGTGTGTGTGTGTGTGTGTGTGTGTGTGTGTGTGTGTGTGTGTGTGTGTGTGTGTGTGTGTGTGTGTGTGTGTGTGTGTGTGTGTGTGTGTGTGTGCGTGTGTGTGTGAGTGCGTGTGAGTGTTAGAATACAGAGGCATTAAGATAAAGAACATATGGCCTCTGGCAACAGCTTTCATAAAGTTGTAGGCAAAGTACTTTGTTGCCTTTACGTTGCTTTAGGTGTGCCCATTATTTTGGAATCTTGCAGATGTGAGAAGAGTCCATAATTTTCCTACTCTAAATAAATAATTATTTGGTCTTGTTTTAGCATACATTATAGAATTGTGCACACTGCTGATGTGCTGACTTCTTCCTTTGTCATACTGCACAGTCTGTGACCTTCTTTTGGAATCCATCTCAATGTGTTACTTAAATTATTATGTAAAACTGCTAGAACCATTAATGGTTCTGTTCTATTTGTTACTAAACCGTTAGTTGTGCACTGAACCCATCTTTATTGTGTACATCTTGCATTACCTATGGCATTAGAAATTAATAATTTCACTATACTATACAAAAATCTTTACACCTACTAATGTAATAATCATTTTTGTGCATCAAATTACATAATAAGGATCAGACATCCTTAATACATATGACATTTTGTAATTTATAGGGCTAAATTCCATAACGTTCATGGAATCCAGCACATTATGCCAATATCAGCAGCAAAGTTGCAGATAACAATGCAATATGTAAATATGCCACAATGAACTTTGAATGTCTTGGCGTATGACAGAGTATCTCAGAAGTAATGGAGCACTCTATATCCCTCGCAGCTACTCCCTAAGTAATGTAAAGTCGCTGTCAAAGAGTGATGGAGATTGACAAAGTTACAGAATCTCACAATCTAAGCAGGCTGACAGTCATATATATCTATAACAGCTTACACACAACTATGAAATACCACGTAAGTTCATTATTATTAAAATATTCTAGCTATCACTTATGGATTCAGACAGAATCCATACATTTTCTAATTAGAAAAATAATAAAAATGAAGGGCAATCACAGCCACACCACCACAGCTAAAATTAGCTAACAATGAGTGTGGGACATGTTTAGGGGTCACAAGTAATGCAAACATCCAGGGAAACTAGCTTTACTGGAAAGGCTCACCCAGACATCTGCCACAGCTTGCTTTGAGGGAAAGGTTAGTTTGTTTTTTATTTCTTTTATTTTGTATTACTTTATTGCATTTTTCTATTTTATATATTGCGATTTGTTTTCTTTACAAGTGTTTTACTTGTATTCTGCTTTTAACTGCATATTACAACTTGAAGAGAGACCAAAGCTCTGTCTCTTGTGAGTCATACAGAAATTAGAACAGGTCAGTTAAGGAGTCACACATAAGTTAGGACAGCTCAGTTACAGTTAATCATCTGTGAACTGAAGGGGCAGATCTAGGAACTACGCTTCTATTTAAGGGGTAAAATAAAACATTTCAGAGCTTTACTAGAAAGGCTCACCAGACATCTGCCACAACTTGCTGTGAGGGAAAAGTTAGCTTGCTTATTTATTGTATTTTGTATTACTTTATTGTCTTTTTCTATTTTGTATACTGTGATTTGTTTTCTTTGCACTGTGTTTTGCTTGTATTCTGCTTTTAACTGCATATTAAAACTTGAAAAGAGACCACAGCTCTGTCTTTTATGAGTCAGACAGAAATTTTCCCATCCTCACACCCGGTTACTGCTGTATTCTTAAACACCACTGTCTTTCTAGATGCCTGCCCCTTATGTTAATTTGACCATATATCTCGTTCCCTCTACTTTCACTGGCTGGTGCGAATAAGCGCAAGATTATCATTTTGTGAAGTCACTCCCCTTCAACTATTTAAATTTATTGCCATCCTACTGTATTCCACAGAACCAGAATACAAAAGTGCCCTCCCCCTTTCAATCTATCTTGATCTTTTAAAAATAGTGGCTCTCCACTAAAACTTAACTTTTTAGACAGCTAAAACCTGTTACCCACTTTCATATCTAACTGCTTAGTGCACACTGCAGTGTTTAGGATAAACCGTTTTTTCATCTTACCTTTAAGCATCTATAACAAGACCAGCAGTTACTGGAGAGCACGCATTCTGCCTCTTAGTAGTCATCTTAAGATTAGTGCTTCTGTTTTCTCCTGGTGAGAGAAGGAGTGCAGTTACATTATTTCCTGGAGACTGCTGATCACCAGAAAGCTTAATAACTGCTTTATAGGTGACAGCTTGGCATCTGTGCTTATATTCTGATCCTGGTGAGAGAAGGAGCAGAGTGAATTGCTTCCTGACTATTTCTGGTTGGAGAGTTAGCGTCTGTACTTGCCATACCTGATTGGTCTAGTTGCTCTTCGAGGCATCTACCAGAAAAAGGCAATAAGCCTACAGACCCTTTCATCACCTGTGATAATACTGTGGATCACCAAACAGGCTGTGACCTGCTTCTCTTCTTGGGATTGGTACTAACATTTTGCTTCTCATGAGAAAAGAAGCAAAGGAGTATTATATCCCAACAGAGTGAAGCCGTGCTGAGACCGGTATTAGTAGTAGCCAGGCAGTAGTCATGCATGTGACTCCCTTCTTTTCATTATTCTTGACAAACTAATCCGTTGTTTTCAGTAACTACTGCTTGATTTGCTTCTAACTTCAGAATATCTGCCTAAATACTTCATCCTCAAATTTTCAGCATCTATGTATTAGTTTCCCCTCAAGTGATTGGCAGTGCTCTGTACAGACTCAGACACCTTGAGTGACATTTTTCCTGTAAAAGCACAATTGAAATTTCTCCAGTACCTAGTTGCATACAGGATAACTACTTTGCAGTGACAAGCACTGTCCACATAGTTGCAAACTGGATACTCCTGACAGTGATTGATATTCTCACTCCAACTGTCTAATCAATAAAAAAAAGAGTCTGTTGTCATGGATATGAATTATTCTACTGTCTCCATTACTGGCTTTGTGGATATGGGCATCCTGAGGCAATGTAAACCAGTTAATTCTCAAACAGACTGATATGGTATGTGAGTGATGTATTTACACAATATCTCTGGAGGCAAAGCTCTCACATAAAAGTACTCCTAATGTCAATATGTTTGTCAGTAACACACACGCTGCACCCATCATGCAAAATTCAAAGCAGACATATAGACCCACGTTTGCTGAGGCACTTACATGTAACCTTCCTAAACCACAAAAACCTCCTAGATGAAGTACACATAGAAAATACCCTCAGCAGCCCCAAATGCACTCTTTCAAAACAACATCCACATCAACACTTAGAGATACATCTCATGGAGCCTCTACATCTAAGCCCATAAGGCAAGTCACCACACAATCCAACATTCTAGTCATTGGAGACTCCATCGTGAGACACTGATGTCCCTCTCACCAGGCTGAGTGAGGAGAAAGTTACCATCACTTGCTTACCAGGGACTAGGGTCCACCACATTAAGCATGCACTCAGGTCATTGGACTGCAATTACTAATATGACTCAGTCATAGTTCATGTGGGACTAAATTACCTGAGATGTACCTCCCTAGACTATATGAAGAGAGACATCATGGAGCTCTCAAAATATGTGTCTCAGACTGGTATGAGCCTAGCATTGAGCAGCATTTTACCTTCTCCAAGGATGATGCCACAATATGAAAAAAAGATGATTGACTTTAATAATTGACTTAAATTTTGGTGTCATTCCAAGGGGGTGCAATATTTGTCAGTATGGAAGGAGATGGTCAACAGACCATGCTGCTTTGCCAGGGATGGTCTGCACATTTCCCCTATAGGCTTTTGAATATTAGCTAAAACATTGTCTTCCCCCATAGTGCCTTTTTTAGGCAATGCCAAACTGAAAGTACTTCCAACATAGCAAATCAAAACCAAGAAAATATAAAGGTATTTCTGCTCAGTGCTAGGAGTCTAAACAAAAAAACTCCACTCCCTAGAAGCTCTCTTTACCCTAAATAATGCTGATGTCTGTGCGGTCACTGGGACATTGTTTAAAGCTGCAGAGAGCACACCAAGGTTATAATGCCTTCCACACATTTAGGCCAGCTACTCCACAGGCAGGGAATAACGGTGGAGGTGTCTCTTTTTACATCAGAAATAAATATACTTCAAGGCTGGTCAGACAGGACAATGCACTTGAGCTGCTCCATGTTTAAATCACCATAGGTAAAATCCAATACCACTTCATATATGCCCCCCTCCATAACCCAGAAAACCCATACCATGTATTTGAAACTTATTATAAACACTGACCATCCAACCCAATACCATATTCATGGGTGACTTCAATTGCCCCACTATTAACTGGGAATCCTATATGACACCAAACGTACATGCACAGAGATTCCTAGATTTTGTAAATGCAAACTCCCTGGACCAGAGACTCAATACACCAACCAGAGGTGCAACCATACTGGATCTGGTCCCTACTAATATAGGAGACTGCTTTACAACCCCTACTGTAATGCCTCCCCTGGTAAGGTCAGACCACAAAATGATCTCCTTTGAGGTAAAAATAAAACCTGGACCCCCAGCTAAACCTGGAATATTCAGGAACTATTCTAAGGCTAACCTCCTGCTATTAAGTGAGAACCTGGCAAAATCTGAAGCCCCTATAAGCCTTAAGAACACTTCTGCCTATGCAGAACTATTCACATAAGCCCTTTACAAGCATGTTAATAGCTGCATAGAGGCAGCTGTATCCACCAGGAAGAAGTACAGAACTAACACAAAAAACAAGCTGCCCTGGTGGAATCATAAAATCAACAGGCTGCATAACAGAAGGAAGAAAATCATGGCAAAAATTAGGAGGTGCATCACCTAGCAGGATAAAAGCACCCTCATCAAACTAAACAAAAAACTCAGAGGACAAATAAAGTATATCAAAGCCAAAGTTGAGGTAAATTTGGCCTCCCAGGACAAGGACAACCACAAGACATTCTTTAGCTATGTCTGCAACCTCAAAGGCAATACACAGTTATGTGCAGAGCTCATTGTAAATGGAGCCACCTATACTGAACCAGAAGATATAGCTAACCTACTGGCCACCAAATTCATCTATAACTTTACCCGTCTATCTCCCTCAACTTTCACTCAGGAAATACCATCAAATATAACTCCCCCTGCTATCACTATATAACAGGTCTTTAATGCTCTCTCTAAGGCCAAGAACACTGCATCTATGGGCCCAAACAATATTCCAGGTTGCTTTCTAAATAACTTGAAACATGATCTATCAGGCCCTCTGGAATTGCTATTTAACTGTCATGTCCAAACAGGCCTCATGCCTCATAATGGAGAACAGCAACACTCATCCCTCGACACAAAGATAGGCCATCAACAGACCCTGGAAACTACAGGCCCATAAGTCTCACTAGTCTTATATGCAAAGCCATGGAAAGAATTACCATGAAAATTGTCAATAATGATATAGCAAACCACAGGACACTGGACTCAACCTAGTTTGGTTTCATCAAGGGCAGATCATGCCTGCTCAACCTGATGGACTTCTTTGAGAAGGTCACCAAAGCAATGGATGAGGACAAAATGGTTCACACCGCCTACCTTGACCTGTCCAAGGCATTTGACACAATAACCCACATGGACATTGTTGACACACTTAGGAGGTTAGGTACAAACTCGTATGTCACCCAGTGGATAGCCAACTGGCTCAAAGTCAGGACCCAGGAAGTTAAAATTGGGGAGTCCACCTCTACAAAGAGGCCAGTCCCAATTCCAGAGAGTCTGATAGGTCATGTTTCATGCTATTTATCCTCAGGGATAAGTCCTTGAACCACTCCTTTTTGGCATTTACTTCCCTGAAGTCAAGTCCAATGTCAATGGTCTCTGGCTGACTAAATTTGCAGAAGATTGCAGATTAGGAGGTGTCATTGAATCCCACACCAACATGAATGTTCTCCATGAAGGGCTGATGCAGGCAAACAACTGGTGTCAGAGCCATGGACTAAAACTAAATGCCAAGAAATGCATAATTGTATCCTTCAGAAAGTCAGCCACCCCTAGTAACTATCATATTGACAATACACTCCTTAGAGTTGACCCAGTAGTTAGGGTGTTGGGGACACACACCGACAGTAATCTAGGCTTTGACCATCATGTGTGTACAGCAGTAAGGAAATCATTATATGTTGCACAACTGATAAAGGTATGGCATCTAGGTCCAAGGAAGTCATTGTTCCACTATATTCAGCATTCATCACACTTATCATTGAGTACAATGCCACCTTTGGTATGTACCTATCCAGGCATAGCCAACAAATACATTGTAAACAAAGGTTCCTCACTAAAAGAATTCAGGGCATAAGTGAAATTCCTATGCAGACCACCTCAAGGCACTATCCCTGTATTCTGTCTCCTAAAGGCTGTTGAGGGGAAATCTATGCATGGCATACAGGGCATTGTCAGACCCCAGTATGATGGACCTCTTGCATGTCAACAAAATAAACAACACCAGAATTGCCCATTCTAAAGACTTAAACCTTGCATGTTATATAAATAGGACCTGCTGGAGAGACAGGTATGTATTCCAGAGACTGCCTCATCTCTGGAACAGTCTCCCCATCCATGTGAAGCAGAGTTCCTCCCTTACCCAATTCAAATGCAACTTGGGCATTTGGATGGGGAACAATAAATTCATCTGTGGCTTGGTAACTATGTCTCTAATGGACACAGGCAGCCTGTAAATGGTTTATTTTCCAGACCCCTGCTTGTAAATGTTTCATCTCCCAAGCCCCTACTTACACATATCAAGGGTACCAGAATTTGTCAGAGATTTGGGATGCATGGCTAGGCTTACAAAGACTCTTGTGGTCATTAGCCTAGTAAACACCTATGAGCCTATACATTTTAAAAGGAAATGGAAACTACATGCTGTGAATAATGGATTGCATCTGCCACCAACACCATTGAGTAGCTCACTTAAACTGTGTCAAAAGTACAGTGAGTAATCTAAACCTAGGAACAAGATAAAGTATTCTAGTTTAAATATATAGATATAATCCACATTACTAAATATCTGCTGGAGTGCGGGGAGTGCCTTCTGTGTGGAGTCTGCATGTCCTCCCCACGGTTGGGTGGTCATTCGAAAGACATGCGTAAATGGGCGTGCCTTAGTTGAAGGTTGAACATCGAGCTGGCACCTCGGCGTTTGTGAAAATCTACTGCCAATCATTAGCAGACCGGAGTTCCGCTGTGGCGACCCCTAACCGGGAAAAGCCGAAAGACAACAACAACTAAATGACTGTGGGTGGATGTAGGGCTTAGCTTTTCTTTCAATATTGAACAATCTAAATTGAGGTCCCACCTGCCAGTGTCTCTGGTTCTCATGGTCATAGATGTAAAATATATGTTAACAGTTTCGAGTACGAAAAAAAACAAAAACAAAAAAAAAAACAAGAGATTTTTCCGTGCAATTAAAATTCTCCTGAATGGTTTATAGATAAACCAGCAGTCTCAAACCAGATATCAAAATGTTGTGGGTGCATGCATGTGTGTATTGTGTGTATTGTGTATGTTGGAGGTGGGGGGGGGGGTCATTCATACCTCTCAGCATCTAAGAAATCTGGACAAAGCCAAAAATAACAAAGGACAAAAGCTTAAAATCAAGGACAGATTTCAAATATTGCTCATAAATATATAATCCTGCTACAATAACAGGCTTTGCAAAAGCATGAATTTTCTGAAGGATATTGCATCTAAAACTATATGCACGTTACATGTTACATTTAGTAAATTCAGTCCTGAATGATTTTCCAAAAAGCGACAAATTGTATGACAAATAGAACAAAACATGAGGCAAAAATCTGGACATTGTGTGAGTGTGTGTGTGTGTGTGTGTGTGTGTGTGTGTGTGTGTGTGTGTGTGTGTGTGTGTGTCCTTACCCACTGGCCCTTCTGCCACAATTCTAGTGGGGCCAACATAACTGAAATAATGTTGTGAGATCCTGTTTCCTACTCAGGCTCCTTCTTATTTCTCACAATCTTTCTCAGTTAAGAAATCTTCACTCTTTTTATGTTATAATTTTTCCAATAAAGCTATGAGACAGCCACTCAGAGACTAAATTAGAAGTCAGAAGTTAGAATTAGTCCATGCATTGTAGGTTATTTAGGGGAAGGTTGTGTTTAACTTGCAGTGCACTGTATGATGTTTAGTTACAAACAATATTAAATGTAGAAATGTTTGTTATAAATAAAATTCTGAAGAATAATGATATTAGTTACAATACAGGATGCAGATGAACTATACAAAGTGTCAGATTTATGACACGCATTAGTTAGGTCTTGGTATAATTTTTTTCTGGTTGTTAGGAAAGGCTGATACTTGCGAATATTTAAAAACACTTTGGATAACTGGATAAATAGTAAAGAGTATTCTTTAAATGGGAAGCCTGTGCTTTAATGAGGCCTCTGGGCCTATGCACAAATACATTAAATTATGAAAGTATGCTTTAGTAAACAATGGACTGTGCACAAGTCCTCACCTTATCACTAACAATATCATATGGATCCTTTTGGTCTGAAGAAAGCTTTAAAAAATACGTAAAGCAGATATTTTACAGTATCTTATAGCAGTATATACCTTACCAGACTCTATCAGGAGGTATAACAGTTACTGTACTGGATCCTTTAGCTATTAATGAATATTACGAATATGTTTTAGTAAAGGTATATTGTGAAGTGATCATCTGTGATTGTGCAACTGAAGTGTTTTTAATAATAATTGTATTATTTTTCTTATTTACTAAGTGTAATTAATTATATGCGGAAGTCAATGATATAGTGTTTTAAATGAATTTCCCACCATTTGTAAGATGTTTGCCTATGTGTTTAAATATGTATTTATCTGAATATGAAACAACCTTCTAGGAAAATTCAGGCTTCTTTAGAGTATAAGTGATTCATAAGTTTTCGAGATTTATATTAAAATATAACCATCTATCATTGTCCCATAGCCATTATGTTCTCTACTGTATTCTTTACTCAAACAGACTTATATTTTTATTTTTGTAGTATAATCTGTAAAGTAGATGTAATTAATAAATACTAACCCTTCAGCTCTGGAAAAATGATTTTAATAAACACTTTTCATTCCTATTTCCATGTGTTTAGCAAATGTATAGTAGCAGTAATGCAGTAAAGCGTATCCTTTGCATTATGAGAAACATTGTATGTGTGCAGAAACAGGTTAAAGAGAATTGAAACTTTATAATCTTTACAATGCCACAAGGACTGAAGAGTAATTACCATTAATAAACTGTTGCAGGACAGACCTGAAATGGAAAATGTCAGAAGTGTCCTTTAGGATTGCGGTTCTTCCATTTCCTACTGCTGCTGCTGAGTTTTCAGGTGATCATCCAAGACTGAAAAACACTTTATTTCTCAAATGAATTACATTCTAATGTTCAGCACATAAATAGAGATAACAAATGAACACATATATGTTGCTTTCCTTCATTTGTGAGAGAGAGCTTGGGGAAATCAGGGCAGTGATGTGTCTGTATGCAGTGAGTCTACAAAGACAATGTACTTGTATAAACAGAACTGTGAAGGAAGATTGGACTAAACTGTACTATTCACTTCATGCTGTTAGTTATATTGGATTATACTCAGATTGTCGAAAGATGTGAGATCTGTAATCTCATAGCAGTTGGTTCACATGATAAGTCATTTGAATATTTTTTCATTTATTCAGATAAGGATAAGAGCTTTCTACAAAGATAGTTTTCTGTATGTTGTATATGTATGTGTATGTATAACTGAGGATGTATGTAGGGGTGGGGTAGTATTTGTCAGTTTAATACCTTTGTCAAAGTATACTCAAATAACACAAAATTTGTCATTGACAATTGTGTTCACTGAGACTCGGTTCATATTTTTTTGGTACTGTTTTGCCAACCAAATGAAGACCAATGCTTTAAAAATTTAGAGGGCAATTGTGAGTGAGTGTGTGTGTGTGTGTGTGTGTGTGTTTGTGTGTGTGTGTGTGTGTGTGTGTGTGTGTGTGTGTGTGTGTGTGTGTGTCTGTGTGCATGTGTCTGTGTGCGTGTGTGTGTGTGTGTGTGTGTGTGTGTGTGTATGTACGTGTGGGCATGTGTGCGTGTCTCTGTTTGTGTGTGTGTGTGTATATGTTTTTGTAGATATTTGCTAGAACTAAGCACCATGCTGTGTTTAGTTTGTCAGAGTTACAGAGCTTTGTTATAATATGATTAAGAGAAACACTTAATTAACATGCCTCTGAATCCTTATAATTACTCAGGTACCCCTATCAAATTTCTATGAATCATCTACCATGCAGCTAAAATAACTGCGGGTAAACTCCCCATTCAGTAGCCTTTAGCTGCATAGTACTGAGATATGTAGCGTCAGCTTGTTTCATTAGGGGAAACAATACTCCCTAATGAAGTCAGTGGATATAACATGGTTAATATCTATGAGCACGCTTAACTGAAATAGTATGAGATTCTTTAAATCACTGTAGTATACAACTTCTATAAACGTGAAAATGTCTTTAATGCATAGAGGCCTGATTTACATAGGCCATGCCCACAATTTGACACATTTGCATGTGGCTCAGAAAAAAAAACATTGCTGGTCATTTGTGCATCTCTGCTCAGCTGGGCAATTACATTTTAAACATCAGTCTATGTCTGCATACTATTCATGGCCATGCAAAGGGTCTTGCAGAGTACACAATGGCTTATGAATACCACTGTCTGGGTATAGTATGTTATCAGACTTGAAACTAATCCATAATTTTACTGTGCTGTTACACTGGTGAAGCATTTAAACTTCTCATAAGAGTTTAGCTACATTCTGTCTTACATGTTTTCCAATAAAAATTCAGTAGGCTGGCACTGAACTAAAATTTAAGTATAATTCATGGAAATTATGTGATTTTTGTGAAGCCATGTACTTGAACTAACAACATAATTTATAAATGATTTAGATAGGTCATATCAGTGCTTTCCAGAAGTCACAAGGTCATAGCCTTCTTTTTTTTTTTTTTTACCAGGTGAAACATCTGCTGCCAGCAGTTGCCCGGCCTCCACCTATAGATCTGCAACATGCAGATTAAAATCCCTAGAATGATGTTGCCATTTCCTCTTATATTGCTGAGTGCGATACTTTTGTAGTACAGATTGATGAGGAGGAAATCAGATTTCTTGGCACAGAAGAATTTGTGCTATTTATACGGCTTTCTTTTATTATACCCTAACCTTGTCTCTAGCATGCTGAATGTTGGCATGAAGACCTTTATTGCAAGAGAATCTACCTGCACCTGTGGATGATATATCCCTCAGTTGCCTGACCTACCTCGTTATAAATACAGCTGTCACTGGTTCTCATTCCCCACTGGGAACTATGATATAAGGTGCTTCACAAGTTAAATTTCTTCTCCTACAGAATGGGTAGAACAGGCATAAGCCTTGTCTTTCTTCTCATGTTTTCTCTGTAATCATCTATTTTCCAATCAATTGGGTTACCACTGTAATAGTCAGAGTTTCATCCACCCATGCCATGGAACTGGCCTCTTTTTGTCTTTGTCAACAATACTGTAATAAAATACAACAGTTTGATTTTTTTTTTTAAGTTTGTTTGTTATTTAGGTATTATTTGCAATGTAAGTAAGTTACATAATGTATACATTGTAGATTTATCAATGTGGTTTAGAGAACCCATGTTACTTTTTGTTAGTATGTGTAGCTACAGATGTATAACCCTAAAGCGGTGGTGTTATACTGATACATACAGTTCATTCTGATTTCGGAATCATCATCAATGTTAGATTATTTGCATTAAGGTGAGATACTACAAACTATGTGTAGGCGAGTGATTTACAGGGTCTTATTTCCACATTCTTGGCTTTCTTCCTTCTGGTCTCTTGTTTAAATAAAAGCAGGTGGCTGATGATTGCTTTAATCATTTCTGATTTGTTAAATTTGCTATGTATATGTATTTCTGTTAATAAGTGCAGACAACTAGACTGAATAGAAAAGGTGAAAACTGAGTGACACAAACATTTTACTCACGGTGTTTAATGGAGGAATGCCCCCACAATGGGATTGCGGGGGGGGGGGCTGTGATTTAAGGATGTATGCTTTGTTTACTTTGATGTACCACTTCATGACTGGTTGGATTTTTTACAAATTGTATTACTGGCAATTTAAGTTCACTGAGACGTGATGAAAGTAATTACTCAGTGTAGATTCATATTTATACTTTCATGCAGCTGTTTCAGAATTTCTGTATATGATTCAAGACATCCTGCTTTTCCAAATGCAATCCACAAGCTATCCCTTGTTTATCCTCCTTCACTAATGCATTCCAGCTTCACATTTTGGCATCATACAGTCTCTGCTTATGTTCATTAGTATTTTTATTTCACTTTCTGTGATATTTTCAGTAAATGCCCAAAAACATGAAATTTCCTAATGTTTTGGAACATGCTTTCTAGCAGTCATTTGACATCATCTCAAAATATATAGTTTTTCATCACTTAACAAGCCATTAATAGAGTCCATAATATATCTTCAAATAATATTAAAATCACTGCTTTTTCCATTACAGCTGTTATATAGGATACATTTCATCAGAGAGAAAAATATAAGTTCAATAAAAGGAGGACAACACAGTATGAGAAGAACACATAAGGAATAAATACCACAAAACCAAATGGAGTGGAATAAATGTCTTCATACTATGCATCTAATAGTGTTCTGTTCTTTCTTGACTTATATTGTGGAGAAGAAATCCTGTAAATTTGTCTGGAAAGAGATGAGTCCTTCTGTCCAGTTAAACCAGTCTATTCTTAGTTATAGTGACTAAATGAAGCTCAGTTTTCGCATGGTTGAAAAAGCAGTGCAATTGTCCATATGACATATAAATAAAGTTTCTGGGATCAAGGTCACATCAAGGCCTATGACTAGTTCAATTATCTGATGTGTCATCATCTACCAAGAGTATAATTCTTGGAAAAACTACAGACAGTGAATTATACTGGCATCATTAATAGAGCAATGCCAATATTCTGATGTACAAAGAAATCTCATTTTATATAAAGACAGAGGTGTATAGTGCACACTGTCTGTTATTTTATATCAGAGTACAACATATTTGGAGGATATTTGCAAAATATTACTAAAGATGTGAAACATAAATTTTCAGTTTACACGAAGTTCCCTGGAGAATGTCAAATGATTCCTCTGATTCCTAATCAAATCCATGATTTTTACCTCTTTAAAAAGAAAAAAAATATATAATGTGTATTAGAGAAAGAAAATATTCAGGAAAAGCAGTTTTTAAGTATGCCGTTATAATACTTGTCAAATATACACAAAACTATGTAAACTGACCAGAAGCTACATTTTATTACCATCAGAACTCTTCATCCCTTCTAATAATAATTATAAAGGCAAGTTTGATTACTCTAGGCAAAATTGATCATAAGGGAAATTATATCCAAGGATTGGAATCCTAGATTACATGCAATTGTTTGGGGCCATTTTCTGGCTTCCTGAAGTTTACCACCAGCTACACCCAGGGCCTCTCTTCCACTACTGGGTCTACTAAGTCTGAATAGGCCATCACTGGGGAACTAACTCTGATGCATGTTTGAGACTTGAGTCTGACTAGACACTACTAGGTTAACTATAATGCATGTTTGAGACTGTTAAGGAAATCATAGCACCCAGATCAGCATAATATTGTTGCCACTTAGGGTTCTTTCTCCTACTTCCCACCTCCCGTATCACAAAAAACACCTAGTGGGTGAGGTATGCAATAGTTATCAGCAACTGTTCCCCTCCTCCCTTCTTCAAGGGGCATGACATCTGACTGACTGCACCACATAATGCAGCCAATAGGATGTAGTTATTTCCCTGATTTCCACCAGGGAAACAACCACACAGATGTGGCCCAAGCATGCACCCCCCCTCAGCAATGGTGAAGACAATCTTCCCTGTCTGTACCATCAAGAAACAGAGCCACTATTCAAACTAAGGTTGCCTTTGCTATCGTCTGGGCTTTTTTTGCTAAACCAGCAGAGATGGCTAAAATAAACTAATTTAAAAGCTTTAGTAATTGGGAAAGGCTTCCTTATAGTTTATTGTAATTCAGAACAGAAGAAGATAATTATTCTTAAGGCCAATAGGTCCCACCTGAAGCAAAATTCTAATATAAGAATTTTCACATACCATGAATATGAGCTCTTTTCAATATCTGAATATACTGTAATAATTATGCATAAAGATCTATAACAGGTAAAGAATATCACAATATTCTAAAGTTCTATTTAAGATCTTCCATGGTTTCCTCTGAACATTCCCCCAGATTTACGAAGCCCGATATAGCATGCAGGAATAGCTTAAGAGCTATTTTCGGCAATATAGCCAACGTGCAATCTAGGAACAAGCTCCTGGGACATGCACATGAGCTCTTAGGCTAATCCTGCATGGACCGAGCCCCTGTATGCAAATTACCCTCATTTGCAGGTAAAAACCATGCAAATGAAGGTAATTTGTGATCCAGGAAGCAGGCCATTGTCAGTGCAGTATGAGTGCAGTCTGCAGAAATGTACTCGGTTAGTAACCAAGTACGTTTCTGCAAACTACAAAACGGAGCTATGACAGTACCAAATAAAGGCTGCATATCACTGATGAAGCATGTCAATGGCCAAGTAGAAGGCCATCGGCATTGCAAAATGTGTAAAAAATAAAAAAAAAAACAACTTTTATTTTTTTGTCACCGATCTTGCCTGTTTAAGCATAGGGCAGTGGAGCACAAACAGGATAGGGGGGAAATAATAAAACAAACCTAAAATAAGCAGTCTAACTAAAAGCAGTATTCAGCCATGCAAGTCAATGGCAGGCATACGACAACCTGGCCAGTGAGTAATGGTTGCTAAGGGTGGAGGCTCAGTGTGGGACATATAACTATGCATTAGCAGGCAATCCTATGCAAATGAAGGGAAGGATAGTGAATCCCAGATTTCCCCAGGGTGTTTGGAAGGTCCCAAGAATGTAAGAGTAGAAATAGCTGGGTGCAAGACTAGGAGATAGGTGACATCATGGGGGGTATGTCAGGAATACTGTAAGTGGACTGGAGCCCTGTGGCTCAGGACTGCACTTAGCTTAGCACAGCTAATCTAGAGGTGTGTCCAAGCTGCCTAGCACTCCTGACAAAGTGTAAGCGGGTGTGTGCGCTGCGCACTGGATTTCATAGTTAGAAAAAGGAAGTTAAACCAGGAAATAGCAGCTCTGTGCACATTTGAGCACTCTGTTTGCATGGCGCGCCCACAGGCTCAAACAGGGAGGCAATGGGAAGGGAAAACAGCAGTAGGAAGGTAATCAAGGAGAATTAGCTGAACTGACAGGTGAAATGCATCAGACACAGCCAATCGCACAGGCAGCAGCCCAGCCCAGCACACCACTATAAACTATGCAAACACCTTTCCCCCTTGTTATTCCCAATAACTCTGCACCACCGGTGTATACAAACAGGGACATTTTAGAAAATGAAAGCAAGATAAATAATGCTAGGGGCTGCTTTTGCTATCACAAACCAGCATGTGCAAGAGGCTGAGGGTGGTGAGGATGTGAATGCTGCCGAGCAACCCGCAGTGAGGAGACAGAGAAGAGTGTACAGACCTAGGGTAACCTACCAAGGGCTACATGAGCTGGAGATAGTGGAGCATTATAAGATGGACAGGGACCTCCTACAGCAGATTGTTGAGCTGTGCCAGCCACGCCTCACACACAGAACTAACAGAGGGGAACCCATCCCAGTGAATACCAAGGTATGTGTAGGTCTACGTATACTAGCTACAGGTACCTTCCAAAGGCCAACTGGGGATATGATGGGGATATCACTGGCATCAGCATCCGGGTACTCCACCAGTTCCTGGATGCCATGTCAGCACATGTAGGAGAACACGTATACCTCCCCATTACCTGTGAGGCGTTGGCCAGCAATATGCGTCTTTTCCATCAAATAGCAGAATACCCTGAGGTAGTGGGTGCAATAGACTGCATGCACATATGCATTAAAGCACCACCCGATGAGCGGGGTAGGGTCTACATCAACCGCAAAGGTTTCCCCTCCATCAACTGCCAGGTTGTGTGCGATGTCCATGGCATAATAATGAATTTGTGTGCTGGCTGCCCTGGAAGTTACCACGATTCCCACATCTGGCATTTGATGCAGCTGTACCACAGATTTGCCAATGGGGACATCCCACATGGTCACCTAGTGGGGGATGCTGAGTACGCACTGGAGCCATCGCTGATGACACCCATTAGAAATGCACACACACCTGAACAAGAACTCCATAACGAGGCACACACACAAACACAAATCATAATAGAGCGTGTGTTTGGGATGCTGAAGTCACGGTTCTGGTGTCTGGACACATTTGGTGGAGCCTTGCAGTACTCAGCATTGTAGTTACATGTACCCAGATTGTCCTTGTATGTGCCATGCTACACAATATGATCCTGCAGAAACAGCTACAGCAGGAACAGCATGGGGCAGGGCCACACAGCCCCCCACCATTGCCAAGGCCTGCACAGGCACAGAGTGACTCAGAAGAGGAACAACCTGAGCCTGCCCCAGTAGGCAGAAGGAGGCATGCCCAGTATGCCTTGGCCCTGGCAAAGAAGTAATGTATAGCACATGCACTGACACAGTAGGGACCCAGTGAATGTCACCTCTCTCTGACTCGCACATACAGTAAAAGGGATGCCAAACATGGCACTACCTGTGCTTAGCCATGTATAGGGAGTGCACTCTGTGCATCCAACATAGGCAGCCCTGCAGCACCACCCTCAATACTGGGACACCCACAAGGTAAGTGACTCACACATGCCAGTTGGGGGGGGGCACATACACAACAACTGTTACAGTCAGCAGGATAGGTGTAGACAAACACAAGCAAATGCTGCACTATGGCTTCTGATTGAGCCCTATGTGTAACCCCCCCCACCCCCCCGGAATACACAGACAGACTACAGCAAGCCAGGCAGTCGGATGGAAGATGTGAAGGCTAGGAAGTCTAAAACCAATATGTAGGCAGTGAAAGCCAGGATCTGTAGTACACTGGCATGCCTCTAGCCAGCACAATAGGCAAGACTACAGACTGAAATGGAGTACCCAACATACCAGTACAGTCCTAGCAAATGTCTAGAAGTGTCAGGTGTGCCCCCATCCTATGTACACTAATAGTAACAGTCAGGTGTGCCCCCCCACTCCTGTGTAGAAATGTAGAAACAGGTGCCCCCCCCCCGCTATGCAGAAATGTAGTAACAGTACATACAAGCCAAATGACCAATGGATACCCTGCAGAGACAGCATGCTACCTGTCAGTGTACAACACAAAGGTCAGCACCGCAGAACAAACAACCTGGACATGCTCCACACATGCAATACAGATGGACATACTGGGCATGCTCACACACTTAGAGGAATGACGGCAATGTCAGTCAACAATATACTGAAAGGTTATACTGGGCATGCACACACACTTAAACACAGGAAGGCCATGTCTGAAAACACCAGTGGACCAGACATATCTGGCAGTTGCAGTTCTTAGTGCAGACACATGTCAGTATGCACCACTCCTGCCTTGCACACACAGTGGATAGGAATAAAGACACATATGTAAGGACACCACACTATAATAAGCCAAAGGTAGACAGACATAGATGTGTGGAAGAGGGTCACCGTAACAAGGACACATCCGGGACTGTCACACCCAGCACACAGCCAAATGCCCACAACCACATGATGTGCAGGTGCACTCACTGCAGATACTAGCCATCAGCATCTGTCAGCATGAAAGACTATGTGGTGCTCGTGCCAGCTGTGCAACATGACTGTACAAGGAAGTAGTCATCTAGTAGCTGTATACATGTACCTGTGACATATGACCCCATGTGTGCCCGCATGTGGCATGTCAACCCCTACATGAATGGGTTATGGCCCATGCACACACCACCCACTCCATAGTAGTAGTATAACAAGCCTGCTGATGTCATCCAATTTGAAATACACCTTTGTGAGAGCTGTAGCTCAGGAATCACCATGCAGCGTCCCATAACTGCGTACTGCTGTAATGATAAACCAGTTAGGTAGTAGTCGAAACCCTACACTTGGCAACTGTGTGAGTGTGTTTGTGTGTGTGTTTGTCTGTCTCTGACTATGTAGAGAGCAATGCTTTTTAGGATACTCAAGCCCCATACAATTCATATACTGAACTTTGGCAAGGTCGCTGATGTTACTCACCTAGGAATACACCTCTGGGAAAGTCATGTATCTGCGTATTGCTGTAGTGTGATAAAGTAGTGTGGTAGGTGTTCTAACCACAGACCTGGCAACTGTGTGTGTGTTTGTGTGTGAATCTGTGTGTGTGTGTCTGACTGAGTAGAGAGCAATGCTTTTAAGGCTACTCACACTTTGTACATTTCATATACTCAACTTTGGCAGGGCTGCTGATGTCACTCACCTTGAAATACACCTCTGGGAAAGTCAGAGTCCAGTAATCTCTGTAGGGTGTCCTGTAACTGCATACTGCTGTAGTGTGATAAAGTAGTTTGATAGGTGTTCCAACCCAGACCTGGCAACTGTTTGTGTGTGAATCTGTGTGTGTGTGTCTGACTGAATAGACAGCAATGTGTTTTAGGCTAGTCACACTCCATACAATTCATATACTCAACTTTGGCAGGGCTGCTGTTGTCGCTCACCTAGAAATACACCTCTGGGAAAATAAGAGCCCAGTAATCTATGTAGTGTGTCCTATAACTGCATACTGCTGTAGTGTGATAAAGTAGTTAGATAGGTGTTCTAACCCCAGACCTGGCAACTGTTTGTGTGTGTGTGTGCGTGTGTGTGTGTGTGTGTGTGTGTCTGACTGAATAGAGAGCAATGCTTTTAAGGCTACTCACACTCCGTACAGTTCATATACTCAACTTTGGCAGGGCTGCTGATGTCACTCACCTAGAAATACACCTCTGGGAAAGTCAGAGTGCAGTAATCTCCATAGCACATCCTGCAACTGCATACTGCTGTAGTGTGAAAAAAGTAGTTAGTGTTCCAACGACAGACCTGGCAACTGTGTGTTTGTGTGTGTGTGTGTGTGTGTGTGTGTGTGTTTGTGTGTGTGTGTGTGTGTGTGTGTGTGTGTGTGTGTGTGTGTGTGTGTGTGTGTGTGTGTGTCTGACTGAGTAGAGAGCAATGCTTTCTAGGCTACTCACACTTTGTACAGTTCATGTACTCAACTCTGGAAGGGCTGCTGATGTCACTCACATAGTAATACACCTCTGGGAAAACTCTAACCCAGTAATCTCCATGGTGCATCCTGTAGCTGCATACTGCTCTAGTGTGATAAGGTAGTTAGGTAGGTGTTCTAAAGCCAGACCTGGCAACTGTGTGTTTGTATGTGGAGCTGTGTGTCTGACTGAGTAAAGAGCAATGCTTTTTAAGCTACTCACACTCTGTACAATTCATATACTCACCTTCAGCAAGCCTGCTGATGTCACTCACACCCAGTAATTTCTGTAGTGTGTCCTGTAACTGTGTACTGCTGTAGTATGATAAAGTACTTAGGTAGGGGTTCTACTCCTAGACATGACAGGTGTGCATGTGTGTGTGTAAAATGTATCCTGTGTAGAGGAGGCTGTGAGTGTGTGACACCTGTGGCCAATGTAGAGGGGTTTTTGCTCAGTTATTTTATGGTGGCCCTACTGTATATCACCATGTCAACCATACAGGGATACCAGATGTAAATTAGCTGAGAGGCAGGTATGCAAAGCCATACACAGACATGTGACATCAAGGCCAGCCAATCACAATTAGCAACTCCAGTATTACTCAGAACACACACACATGCCTAGGCAACAGGTAATATGTGTGTAGTATACTGCATATTGACCACTGGTAGGAACTCTGCAGTGATAGCAGTGGGGTACAGAAGGCATGTCACCCTGGCCATCTGACCAATATGCACGTGCATGCAGACAGTGCACCTCCACCATGTTCCCAAATGGACACCTGCAGCACCCGTGGTGCCTTCACATGCAACTTCCAATGGACATACCATGCCTGATAACATGCCCTGTGTGGACAGATGACACTGACATCAGGGAATGCTGTTAGCATGCTATCATTGTAGGTGCAGGATAAACCTGCTGCCCATTACCAGTTCCTGCCACAGGTGGGCAAGACTGGTACATCCAGTGATAATCTGTGTTCACAACATGGGTCAGACACCCCAGGTACAGTTCCACATCACTGTACATCCATGTAGGAGGTGTGCAGATCCCAGACACCATCCATGTCATGGAGTAAGGAACATATACATGGCAAGTGATGCACAGCATTGGCCACACACAATAGTCATGCAGGTGACTGGATGGAGGATGCAATATCCACTTGTGCGGGCAGATGCAGAAACCACAGGCCTGAGGAACAATGCAGACCATTGTGATGTGGCCTGATGCCAAGGTATACCCATTCCCTACCCTTGTACAGCCTGCTGGCACTGTTGACCACAACACACCTGTGCAGACCTGTACCCATGCATGTCAGGACTGGCATCCTGTGTGTCTGTGTGTGTTGCATGGTGCATCTGACCACATCCACACTCACTACAAACCCCAGGGCATACTGAAGCATGCTATTTGATGTCTGACACCTCATCACACTCTATGCCCATACAACCTCCGTATGACTTGTGTGGTGCATGTGATACCTGCACATTGATGTATTGTGGCAATCACATTAGTGATGAGTTGCACTCCTGGTCCTGCCAAGTGTGTCAATGTGTGTGCTTCCCTGTGTGAGTGTGCCTGTGTTGATGCTGGCAGCTGTTCATGCAGACAGGCACATGTACATCACCTACTGTATATCCCTGTTGCAGATGTCACTCATCATCATAAATATGCTCTGAGTACTCCACAGCAGGTAACCCATGTGGTGCAACCAATAACTGTATCGAACTGTGATAGCACTACATAGTTGTTGGGGGTTTGATATCCTGTGTTGGTAGGTGTGTGACACAAACATGCTTCTGTTTTACTCCACCACCCCTCCCTGACATGAATTTACCTCTGTCTACCTCTCCCACTCCCTCTCTGGTGGATTTGAAGACCCACACCTGCTATGCTTAGGCAGCAGCATGTGTAATGTAAGTGATACTCATGATCAGCTGATGGCCTCTGCATGAATTGCAGCCCTCCCCTAGCTGATTGCATGTAGAATGGCTGTGGTAACAGGCCCATAGCCAATTGCATGGAAACACACTCCAATACCTAGGAACAACATGGTGCTGTTGGCCCTTTACAGTCACTGTGAGCAGGAACTCGATCTGTTGTTTGGCAAACAACATCTCAGATGGATTGGGGATTTACCTCTAACAACATACACTGTGGAAAGAGTGTAACAAACAGGAGGGGGATGTGCCTGACCTGACTACAGACTGTAATGGCCAATATACTGCATGTGGAGTACTGTTTATTTAACAGTGTTTGTCTGGATATGCCTGTCATACATGGCACAATACCTGCCATGTTGGTGCCATGTATATGAGGGGTCTCCATCCACAGGGTCATCCGCAGACTGGGCAGTGTTGTGCCTTTGGTTTCATGTGTCAGCTGTGGTGCACCTGTATGTGGAATGCAGAAAGTAGTGTGAGGATAGCAGGCAGTAGATGGTGACATTCGGGAGAGTTACCAATGTCACATCCCTCATAGGACATATGGTGCAACAAACCCTGTTAGACAGTATATGTATGAGGGTATAACAGTGATGAGTCAATAGCCACAACTCTGTCAACATTTGTACATATGTCATGCAGTAGGGGGTGCATATGTTATGTACTCCATAGTCATTGACAGCATATCTGATAACAAGTCAGTGAGATATCAGACTGCTACACATGTTATGTATAGCAGGGGTTATAATTGAGGACATAGCCTGGCCATTATGTGGTTGTGTGCACAGTACTGAGGTATGTGTAAGTCTGGTAATTGTCAACAGTGTGTGTATAGTGAATATGTACCTTGGCCTGTGTAGAGACTGTTGTAGATGTCATTGCTCCAGGTCCTGTCGTATCCGATGTTACATGCTGCTCTACTGTATGTTACCCTAACAGCTTACATGTTTGTAAGGGTGAACACACACATGTCCCATACCACAGACAGGCATTGGACCACACTGTCTAGTGGCCCAGTATTTGTAGGGGTGTTGTGTGAGTGGCTCATATGAGGATTCTGTAGGTCAGATAGTCCATATAC